>NW_027640693.1:600000-802000 GCF_949752795.1 Hyperoodon ampullatus | reverse complement strand
TTGACTTTCAGTCTGCTTTACTATCAACCTCCCAACTTGAAGACACAGCCCCTTTAACCTCCTGGTGCGCACAGGTTGCCAATTTGGCAGAGGATGAAAGGGAAAAGGGAGAACCAATGAGAGAGTAGCTGTTAGGCATTTGGGCGGGCACATATCACTGTAATTTCCCGGCAGGAAGAAGAATTAACCAAAATCTCAGCCACCCACCAGGAACCAGTATAGGTCGTGAACCAAAATTTTGGACTTGCGGTCAGCTCACCAAAAACGAGTTGAAAAATGGAGCTCAGGGGCACAGCAATTCACAAACTGGCCGAGTAATAAAGGATAACTATCGTCCAAAAATCTGTTGAGGGAAAGCAACGAGGCGGACTTGAAAGCGAGGCAGAATAGCAGGAAACAGATTTCAAGAGGTACGTTGGAATCGCCTTTAAAGCACAGGAAGAGGGACACAACTTCAACAATGATGCACTTGGCCGAAAAGGGCGTATGCGTTTTCTCCTGAATATATTCAGGAGAAAACGCATACGCCCTTTTTGGCCAAGCAAGCAAGCGGGCAATGCAAATCTGCACTACAAAGAAGTATCAATTCCCACCGGTCAAAAGGGACATCCACAAAATGTGTAAAAACCAGAAAGGCAAGACAGGCCCTGGAGAACAGGGTGCCTTGTTATGCTGATGGGCGGGATGTAAATTGCCAACTGCCTCTCTGGGGGAGTGCATTGTGTTCCCTAAAAGAAGTAAACAACAGAGCTAAAGAGCCAAGGGCACTTCCAGTCTAGGGAATATACCTTGGGAAAACTGAAAATCAATAAGATAGAGCCACGCCAAAATTTAGGGCTGCACTGCTTACATGGACCTCAACTTGGGTACACCTTAAATATCCCAGGAAATATAAAAATGGTTCAAAAAATTGTGGTACTTACGTACGATGGAATATCCCTCAGCCATGAAATCAATGTCATAAGACCAGTAGCAGCAAAATGGGTGGATTCAGGTACGATGATTCTAAGTGAAATAAGTCACACAGAAAAAGAAACTTATCATAAGATATCACTTATGAAGATCCTGTAAACATGGCTACACTTGAACTGAGTTAGGAAAGAGAAGAGTGTCTCACATTTAGAAAACACTCTTATGCCTGCTTAAGGGGGAAGGCGAGGTGGGGTGATGCATAAAACCAGAGTTTGATATAAGCACAGGTACCGTTCCAAAAACCAACTATGGAATAGACAAGACCTACACCTTCCTCAGTGAAAGGGACTCAAAACCCCATATTTCCCACAGAGGAATATATCTGACTGGTAAGAATTTTAAAACCTATGTATTGATATGTTTCCGTAAGGAAATCAAGTGTGTCTAGACTGGCATAAACATGGCAGCGAGAATCAGCTCAAACCCACTATAAAAAGGAATTTCAAAAACAAAACAAATAACTGGGAAATTCTTTACAATTCCTTCAGGGTCTCTGATGAAACCTGGAATGACCCTATCTACAACGAGAGCTGGATGTGGCATAAGGAGGGACACTTGGGACTGAGACGATTGTTGAGATTGGGTGAGCAAATGCAGACCCTTTAAAGCAATAATGCATGGCAACCATTCCATGGGTCCCAACTCTCCAGGTTGAAGGGAATATTACTACAATTATTACATGTACGGGAAACCTAGAGAACGGACACACTGTGAATAAGAAAGGTTTCTAAATCTCAACGAATAGTCCCTCTCCTGGTGCTCCGGTTTGACTTTCCATCTGCTTTACTATCAATCTCCCAACTTGGAGAGACAGCCCCTTTAACCTCCTGGTTCGCACAGGTTTCCAATTTTGCAGAGGATGAAAGGGAAGAGGGAGAACCAATGAGAGAGTAGCTGTTAGGCATTTGGACGGGCACATATCACTCTAACTTCCCGGCAGGAAGAAGAATTAACCAAAGTCTCAGCCCCCCTCCGGGAACCAGTATAAGTCGTGAACCAAAATTTTGGACTTGCGGTCAGCTCACCAAAAACGAGTTGAAAAATGGAGCTAGGGGCACAGCAATTCACAAACTGGCCGAGTAATAAAGGACAACTATCGTCCAAAAATCTGTTGAGGGAAGGAAACGAGGCGGACTTGAAAGCGAGGCAGAATAGCAGGAAACAGATTTCAAGATGTACGTTGGAATCACCTTTAAAGCACAGGAAGAGGGGCACAACTTCGACAATGATGCACTTGGCCAAAAAGGGCGTATGCGTTTTCTCTTGAATATATTCAGGAGAAAACGCATACGCCCTTTTTGGCCAAGCCAGCAAGCTGGCAATGCAAATCTGCACTACAAAGAAGCGTCACTTCCCACCGGTCAAAAGGGACATCCACAAAATATGTAAAAACCAGAAAGGCAAGACAGGCCCTGGAGAACAGGGAGCCTTGTTATGCTGATGGGCGGGATGTAAATTGCCAACTGCCTCTCAGGAGGAGTGCATTGTGTTCCCTAAAACAAGTAAACAACAGAGCTAAAGAGCCAAGGGCACTTCCAGTCTAGGGAATATACCTTGGGAAAACTGAAAATCAATAAGACAGAGCCACCCCAAAATTTAGGGCTGCACTGCTTACAAGGACCTTATCTTGGGTTCACCTTAAATATCCCAGGAAATATAAAAATGGTTCAAAAAAGTGTGGTACTTACATACGATGGAATATCCCTCAGCCATGCAATCAATGTCATAAGACCAGTAACACCAAAATGGGTGGATTCATGTAGGATGATCCTAAGTGAAATAAGTCACACAGAAAAAGAAACGTATCATAAGATATCACTTATGAAGATCCTTTAAACATGGCTACACTTGAACTGAGATAGGAAAGAGAACAGTGTCTCACATTTAGAAAAGACTCTTATGCCTGCTTAAGGGGGAAGGAGAGGTGGGGTGATGCATAAAACCAGAGTTTGATATAAGCACAGGTACCGTTCCAAAAACCAACTATGGAATAGACAAGACCTACACCTTCCTCAGTGAAAGGGATTCAAAGCCCCATATTTCCCGCAGAGGAATATATCTGACTACTAAGAATCTTAAAACCTATGGATTGATATGTCTCCATAAGGGAATCAAGTGTGTCTAGACTGGCATAAACATGGCAGCGAGAATCAGCACAAACCCACTATAAAAAGGAATTTCAAAAACAAAACAAAAAAACTGGGAAATTCTTTACAATTCCTTCAGGGTCTCTGATGAAACCTGGAATGACCCTACCTACAATGACAGCTGGATGTGGCATAAGGAGGTTCACTTGGGACTGAGACGATTGGTGAGATTGGGTGAGCAAATGCAGACCCTTTAAAGCACAAATGCCTGGCACCCATTCCATGGGTCCCAACTCTCCAGGTTGAAGGGAATATTACTACAGATATAACATGTACAGGAAACCTAGAGAACGGACACATAGTGAATACGAAAGGTTTCTAAAACTCAACGAATAGTCCCTCTCCTGGTGCTCCGGTTTGACTTTCAGTCTGCATTACTATCAACCTCCCAACTTGAAGACACAGCCCCTTTAACCTCCTGGTGCGCACAGGTTGCCAATTTGGCAGAGGATGAAAGGGAAAAGGGAGAACCAATGAGAGAGTAGCTGTTAGGCATTTGGGTGGGCACATATCACTGTAATTTCCCGGCAGGAAGAAGAATTAACCAAAGTCTCAGCCACCCACCAGGAACCAGTATAGGTCGTGAACCAAAATTTTGGACTTGCGTTCAGCTCACCAAAAACGAGTTGAAAAATGGAGCTCAGGGGCACAGCAATTCACAAACTGGCCGAGTAATAAAGGACAACTATCGTCCAAAAATCTGTTGAGGGAAGGCAACGAGGCGGACTTGAAAGCGAGGCAGAATAGCAGGAAACAGATTTCAAGAGGTACGTTGGAATCGCCTTTAAAGCACAGGAAGAGGGACACAACTTCAACAATGATGCACTTGGCCGAAAAGGGCGTATGCGTTTTCTCTTGAATATATTAAGGAGAAAACGCATACGCCCTTTTTGGCCAAGCAAGCAAGCGGGCAATGCAAATCTGCACTACAAAGAAGTATCAATTCCCACCGGTCAAAAGGGACTTCCACAAAATGTGTAAAAACCAGAAAGGCAAGACAGGCCCTGGAGAACAGGGAGCCTTGTTATGCTGATGGGCGGGATGTAAATTGCCAACTGCCTCTCTGGAGGAGTGCATTGTGTTCCCTAAAACAAGTAAACAACAGAGCTAAAGAGCCAAGGACACTTCCAGTCTAGGGAATATACCTTGGGAAAACTGAAAATCAATAAGATAGAGCCACGCCAAAATTTAGGGCTGCACTGCTTACATGGACCTCAACTTGGGTACACCTTAAATATCCCAGGAAATATAAAAATGGTTCAAAAAATTGTGGTACTTACGTACGATGGAATATCCCTCAGCCATGAAATCAATGTCATAAGACCAGTAGCAGCAAAATGGGTGGATTCAGGTACGATGATTCTAAGTGAAATAAGTCACACAGAAAAAGAAACTTATCATAAGATATCACTTATGAAGATGCTGTAAACATGGCTACACTTGAACTGAGTTAGGAAAGAGAACAGTGTCTCACATTTAGAAAACACTCTTATGCCTGCTTAAGGGGGAAGGAGAGGTGGGGTGATGCATAAAACCAGAGTTTGATATAAGCACAGGTACCGTTCCAAAAACCAACTATGGAATAGACAAGACCTACACCTTCCTCAGTGAAAGGGACTCAAAACCCCATATTTCCCGCAGAGGAATATATCTGACTACTAAGAATCTTAAAACCTATGGATTGATATGTCTCCATAAGGGAATCAAGTGTGTCTAGACTGGCATAAACATGGCAGCGAGAATCAGCTCAAACCCACTATAAAAAGGAATTTCAAAAACAAAACAAAAAAACTGGGAAATTCTTTACAATTCCTTCAGGGTCTCTGATGAAACCTGGAATGACCCTACCTACAATGACAGCTGGATGTGGCATAAGGAGGTTCACTTGGGACTGAGACGATTGGTGAGATTGGGTGAGCAAATGCAGACCCTTTAAAGCACAAATGCCTGGCAACCATTCCATGGGTCCCAACTCTCCAGGTTGAAGGGAATATTACTACAATTATTACATGTACGGGAAACCTAGAGAACGGACACACTGTGAATACGAAAGGTTTCTAAAACTCAACGAATAATCCCTCTCCTGGTGCTCCGGTTTGACTTTCCATCGGCTTTACTATCAACCTCCCAACTTGGAGAGACAGCCCCTTTAACCTCCTGGTTCGCACAGGTTTCCAATTTTGCAGAGGATGAAAGGGAAGAGGGTGAACCAATGAGAGAGTAGCTGTTTGGCATTTGGACGGGCACATATCACTCTAACTTCCCGGCAGGAAGAAGAAGTAACCAAAGTCTCAGCCACCAACCGGGAACCAGCATAGGTCCTGAACCAAAATTTTGGACTTGCGGTCAGCTCACAAATAGCGAGTTGAAAAATGAGCTCAAGGGCACAGCAATTCACAATCTGGCAGAGTAATAAAGGGCAATATCGTACAAAAATCTGTTAAGGGAAGGCAACGAGGTGGACTTGAAAGCGAGGCAGAATAGCAGGAAACAGATTTCAAGAGGTACGTTGGAATCGCCTTTAAAGCACAGGAAGAGGGACACAACTTCGACAATGATGCACTTGGCCAAAAAGGGCGTATGCATTTTCTCCTGAATATATTAAGGAGAAAACGCATACGCCCTTTTTGGCCAAGTAAGCAAGCGGGCAATGCAAATCTTCACTACAAAGATGTATCACTTCCCACTGGTCAAAAGGGACATCCACAAAATGTGTAAAAACCAGAAAGGCAAGACAGGCCCTGGAAAACAGGGAGTCTTGTTATGCTGATGGGCGGGATGTAAATTGCCACCTGCATCTCTGGAGGAGTGCATTGTGTTCCCTAAAACAAGTAAACAACAGAACTTCGGAGCCAAGGGCACTTCCCGTCTAGGGAATATACCTTCGGAAAACTGAAAATCAATAAGGCAGAGCCACCCCAAAATTTAGGGCTGAACTGATTACAAGAACCTCAACTTGGGTACACCTTAAATATTCCAGGAAATATGAAAATGGTTCAAAAAATTGTGGTACTTATGTACGATGGAATATCCCTCAGCCATGAAGTCAATGTCATAAGACCAGTAGCAGCAAAATGAGTAGATTCATGTAGGATGATTCTAAGTGAAATAAGTCACATAGAAAAAGAAACTTATCATAATATATCACTTATGAAGATCCTGTAAACATGGCTACACTTGAACTGAGTTAGGAAAGAGAACAGAGTCTCACATTTAGAAAGCACTCTTATGCCTGCTTAAGGGGGAAGGAGAGGTGGGGTGATTCATAACCGGAGTTTGATATAAGCACAGGTACTGTTCCAAAAACCAACTATGGAATAGACAAGACCTACACCTTCCTCAGTGAAAGGGACTCAAAACCCCATATTTCCCGCAGAGGAATATATCTGACTAGTAAGAATCTTAAAACCTATGTATTGATATGTCTCTATAAGGGAATCAAGTGTGTCTAGACTGGCATAAACTTGGCAGCGAGAACCAGATCAAACCCACTATAAAAAGGAATTTCAAAAGCAAAACAAAACAAAAATGGAAATTCTTCACAATTCCTTCAGGGTCTCTGATGAAACCTGAACTGACCCTATCTACAAAGACAGCTGGATGTGGCATAAGGCTGGACACTTGGGAATGAGAGAATTAGTGAGATTCGGTGAGCAAATGCAGACCTTTTAAAGCAATAATGAATGGCACGCATTCCATGGCTCCCAACTCTCCAGCTTGAAGGGAATATTACTACAGATATAACATGTAAGGGAAAAATAGAGAATGGACACACTGTGAATACGAAAGGTTTCTAAATCTCAACGAATACTCCCTCTCCTGGTACTCCGGTTTGATTTTCCAAATGCTTTTCTATCAATCTCCCAACTTGGAGAAACAGGCCCTTTAACCTCCTGGTTCGCACAGATTGCCAATTTGGCAGAGGATGAAAGGGAAGAGGGAGAACCAATGAGAGAGTAGCTCTTAGGCATTTGGACGGGCACATGTCACTCTTATTTCCCAGCAGGAAGAAGAATTAACCAAAGTCTCAGCCACCCACCGGGAACCAGTATAGGTCCTGAACCACAATTTTGGACTTTCGGTCAGCTCACAAAAAACAAGTTGAAAAATGGAGCATAGGGGCACAGCAATTCACAAACTGGCAGAGTAATAAAGACAACTATTGTCCAAAAATCTGTTGAGGGAAGGCAACGAGGTGGAATTGAAAGCTAGGCAGAATAGCAGGAAACAGATTTCAACTTGTACGTTGGAATCGACTTTAAAGCACAGGATGAAGGGCACAACTTCAACAATGATGCACTTGAGCAAAAAGGGCGTATGCGTTTTCTCCTGAATATATTCAGGAGAAAACGCATACGCCCTTTTTGGCTGAGCAAGCAAGCGGGAAATGCAAATCTGCACTACAAAGAAGTATCACTTCCCACTGTTCAAAGGGGCATGGACAAACTGTGTAAAATCCAGAAAGGCAAGACAGGACCTGGAGAACACGGAGCCTTGTTATGCTGATGGGCGGGATGTAAATTGCCAACTGTCTCTCTGGAGGAGTGCATTGTGTTCCCTAAAACAAGTAAACAACAGCGCTACAGAGCCAAGGGCACTTCCTTTCTAAGGAATATACCTTGGGAAAACTGAAAATCAATAAGACAGAGCCACCCCAAAATTTAGGGCTGCACTGCGTACAATAATCTCAACTTGGGTACACCTTATATATCCCAGGAAATATAAAAGTGGTACAAAAATTTGTGGTACTTATGTACGACGGAATATCCCTCAGCCATGCAATCAATGTCATAAGACCAGTAGCAGTAAAATGAGTGGATTCAGGTACAATGATTGTAAGTGAAATATGTCACACAGAAAAAGAAACTTATCATAAGATATCACTTATGAAGATCCTGTAAACATGGCTACACTTGAACTGAGTTAGGAAAGAGAACTGAGTCTCACATTTAGGAAACACTCTTATGGCTGCTAAAGGAGGAAGGAGAGGTGGGGTGATGCATAAAACCAGAGTTTGATATAAGCACAGGTACCGTTCCAAAAACCAACTATGGAATAGACAAGACCTACACCTTCCTCAGTGAAAGGGACTCAAAACCCCATATTTCCCGCAGAGGAATATATCTGACTAGTAAGAATCTTAAAACCTATGTATTGATATGTCTCCGTAAGGGAATCAAGTATCTGTAGTCTGGCATAAACATGGCAGCGAAAATCAGCTCAAACCCACTATAAAAAGGAATTTCACAAACAAACAAAAAAAAAAAACAGGGAAATTCTTTACAATTCCTTCAGGGTCTCTGATGAAACCTTGAATGACCGTATCTACAATGACAGCTAGATATGGCATAAGGCTGGACACTTGGGAATGAGAGGATTGGTGAGATTGGGTGAGCAAATGCAGACCCCTTAAAACAATAATGCGTGGCACCCATTCCATGGGTCCCAACTCCCCAAGTTAAAGGGAATATTACTACAGCTATTACATGTACAGGAAACCTAGAGGATGGATACACTGTGAATATGAAAGGTTTCTACAACTCAAGAAATTGTCCCTCTCCTGGTGCTCTCGTTTGACTTTCCAGCTGCTTTATTTTCAATCTCCCAACTTGGAGAGACAGCCCCTTTAACCTCCTGGTTCTCACAGGTTTCCAATTTGGCAGAGGATGAAAGGGAAGAGGGAGAACATATGAGAGAGTAGCTCTTAGGGATTTGGACGGGAACATGTCACTCTTATTTCCCGGCAGAAAGTAGAATTAACCAAAGTCTCAGCCCCCCACAGGGAACCAGTATAGTTCCTGAACCAAAATTTTGGACTTGCGGTCAGCTCACAAAAAACGAGTTGAAAAATGGAGCTCAGGGGCACAGCAATTCACAAACTGGCCGAGTAATAAAGGAAAACTATCGTCCAAAAATCTGTTGAGGGAAGGCAACGAGACGGAAGTGAAAGCAAGGCAGAAAGGCAGGAAACAGATTTCAAGAGGTACGTTGGAATCGCCTTTAAAGCACAGGAAGAGGGGCACAACTTCAACAATGATGCACTTGGCCGAAAAGTGCGTATGCCTTTTCTCCTGAATATATTCAGGAGAAAACGCATACGCCCTTTTTGGCCAAGCAAGCAAGCGGGCAATTCAAATCTGCACCACAAAGTAGTATCACTTCCCACTGTTCAAAAGGGACATCCACAAAATGTGTAAAATCCAGAAAGGCAAGACCAGCCCCGGAGAACAGGGTAGCTTGATTTGCTGATGGGCGCAATGTAAATTGCCAACTGCCTCTCTGGAGGAGTGCATTGTGTTCCCTAAAACAAGTAAACAACAGAGCTACAGAACCAAGGGCACTTCCAGTCTAGGGAATATACCTTGGGAAACCTGAAAATCAATAGGACAGGGCCACCCCAAAATTTAGGGCTGCACTGCTTACAAGAAGCTCAACTTGGGTACACATTAAATATCCCAGGAAATATAAAAATGGTTCAAAAAATTGTGGTACTTACGTACGATGGAATATCCCTCAGCCATGCAATCAATGGCATAAGACCAGTAACAGCAAAATGAGTGGATTGAGGTATGATGCTTCTAAGTGAAATAAGTCACACAGAAAAAGAAACTTATATTAAGATATCACTTATGAAGATCCTGTAAACATGGCTACACTTGAACTGAGTTAGGAAAGAGAACAGAGTCTCACCTTTGTAAAGCACTCTTATGCATGCTTAAGGGGGAAGGAGAGGTGGGGTGATGCATAAAACCAGAGTTTGATAAAAGCACAGGTACCGTACCTAAAACAAACTATGGAATGGACGAGACCTACACCTTCCTCAGTGAAAGGGACCCGAGGCATCTGTGAGTAATCATGAGCTGAGCCCCAGGCCAGCTGCTGTTGAACTTTTCCCACCCTTCCCAGGTAAAACACCTGAATATGTACAAGGCCTTGAAAGCCTAGAGGAAGGGCCATGAAGCCACACAAGCGACAGCACACAGGCCAACTTGGTTCCTGCAGGCCAGCCAGGAAGGTCCTGGCCCTGGGCGCTCTTCTGGAAGCTTTCCATTGTCCTGCCTGAGACACCCCTCCTGTCCCGGCCCCCACTGCTTTTTTCCTTCCTCACCTCTGTCCGGAGAGAAATTCAAGCGGAAGGTATGGGTGACACATCCTCTTCTTTACAGGTGGCAGCCTGGCAACTCCTGCAGAAAGTCCAGCAGAGACCCACTCACACCGGGCCACCCACAAAGCCGTGGCCCCTCACTCCCTCCCACCAGCACAACCCCGACACTGCTGACGGGTCAGAGAATATGGAGTCAGGCACAGCTTCAGGGGCTATTGCTGCCTGCAGCGCTGTTTATATTGACCTCAACCCAGGCACACCTGGGGAGGGCCGGCCGGCAGGGTCAGGCTACCCAGGTCAGCTAATCCTCAGCCCTCAGGGAATCACACTGTTGAAAATGGACCTAGCTAAGGCAGAATAGAAGCCAAGGAATAAAAGGACACAATGCCATTTGCAGCACCGTAGGTGTGTCTAGAGGTAATCACGTGACTTGTACTAAGTCAGAAAGTGAAAGACACATATCTTATCATATCTCTTATAGGTGTGACCGAAAAATGGATACCAGGGCAGATATTTCCACGGAGAAGGGCAATCACAGATTCATTCAACAAACTTATGGTTCACCAATGGAAAGGTGTGAGGATTGGTTTCATTATGATATTGGGGTTAACAGACATATACAAACACAGGTGACATATATAATCACCGAAGACCTACAGAATACCAAGAGAAGACTACTCAACATTCTGTCATAAGGTACATGGGAAAAAGATCCCAGGAAGAACAGACATATGTGTATGTGTAAAAGAACCACGTCTTCCACACCTACAACAAGCCAAACATTGTAATCAAATTTGCTGTAATAAAAAATAAAAAATTAAATTAAAAACACGAACAAGAAGTAGTGAGACAAACTTGAGGGGCTTTCTCCTGGCACATTCCATTCTAAATTCCAATCTAGAACACGACTTCCATTGAGGCTCTGTTGCCCCAGTAACCAGATTTGGTAAGGGAGAACAGCTGCCACCTTGTGGCCGTTTCACACAACAGCAGCTTTAATCCCAGCGCTAATGGTCAGTTGATATTCAAAATCATTGCAGGCCTGTAAATGACACCTGCCCTGAAAACAAATCCTGGGTTCATATATCGACCAAAAAATTCAAAGGACGTCCATATTTCAAAACGACAGTTTCAAAAACATATTTTACACACATTAGTGTTCTGCTTCTTTTTCTTTCTTTCTTTTTTTGTTAAAAAAACGGGAATGGCAAAAAGCATCCCTTAGAATGGGCGAAAATATTTGCAAACGAATCAATGGACCAAGGTTTAATCTCCAATATATATAAAGAGCTCATGCAGCTTAATATTAATAAAACAAACAACCCAGTACAAAAATGAGCAGAAGATCTAAAGAGACGTTTCTTCAAAGAAGACACAGAGATGGCCAAGACGCACATGAAAAGCTGCTCAACATCACTAATTATTAGAGAAATGCAAATCAAAACTACAATCAGGTGTCACCTCACACCTGCTACAATTGGCATCATCAGAAAATCTACAAACAACGAATTCTGGGTTGGGTGTGGACAAAAGGATCCCTCTTCCACTAGTGGTGGAAATGTAAATTGATACAGTCACGATTGAGAACAGTATGGAGTGTCCTTAAAAAAACTAAAAATAGAATTACCATATGATCCAGCAATCCCACTTCTGGGCATATACCCAGAGAAAACCATAAATCAAAAAGGCACATTCACCACAATGCTCATTTCAGCACTATTTACGATAGCCAGGTAATGGAAGCAACCTAAATACCCACAGACAGACGAATGGATAAAGATGTGGTACATATATAAAATGGAATATTACTCAGCCATAAGAAGGAATGAAACTGTGTCAGTTGTAGAGACGTCGATGTATCTAGAGACTGTCATACAGAATGAAGTAAGACAGAAAGAGAAAAACAAATACTGTATATTAATGCATATATGTGGAACCTAGAGAAATGGTACAGATGAACTGGTTTGCAGGGAAGAAATAGAGACACAGAGGTAGAGAACACACGTATGGACACCAAGTGTGGGAAGCCATGGGGAGGTGGTGTTGGGATGAGTTGGGAGATTGGGATTGACCTGTATACATGTATATGCATAAAATACATAACTAATAATAACCTGCTGTATAAAAAAATAAATAAAATTAAATTTCAAAATTTAAAAAAATAAAATTTAAAAATAAAACAGAAAAAAGTTCTTCCCTTCACACAGATGTATTTATATGAATGAATTATTTCCATGCTTATATCTATAAATACATAAAAGAGGAATAAAATCTAACTTGAACCAAAAAAGAAAAAAAAAACCTGAACCCACGAGTTAGACAGAGGAAAACCCTATCAGGGCACTTGCTCCAGCGGTAAACAATTCTGAAATTGGTCAGAGGTGGGGAATCATCTCCCATAGAGCCAGCAGCCCACTCCTACGCAAGGAGCGTCCTAATTGCAAGGCTGGGGGCCATGCCGAGGCATCTGTGAGTAACCGTGAGCTGAGCCCCAGGCCAGCTGCTTTTGAACTTTTCCCACCCTTCCCAGGTAAAACACCTGAATATGTACAAGGGCTTGAAAGCCTAGAGGAAGGGCCGTGGAACCACACCAGCGACAGCACGCAGGCCAACTTGGTGCCTGCAGGCCAGCCAGGAAGGTCCTGGCTCTGGGCGCTCTTCTGGAAGCTTTCCATTGCCCTGCCTGAGATACCACTCCTGTCCCGGCCCCCACTGCTCTTTTCCTTCCTCACCTCTGTCTGGAGAGAAATTCCAGCGGAAGGTATGGGTGCCACATTCTCTTCTTTACAGGTGGCAGCCTGGCAACTCCTGCAGAAAGTCCAGCAGAGACCCACTCACACCGGGCCACCCACAAAGCCGTGGCCCGTCACTCCCTCCCACCAGCACAGTCCCGACACTGCTGACGGGTCAGAGAATATGGAGTCAGGCACAGCTTCAGGGGCTATTGCTGCCTGCAGCGCTGTTTATATTGACCTCAACCCAGGCACACCTCGGGAGGGCCGGCCGGCAGGGTCAGGCTACCCAGGTCAGCTAATCCTCAGCCTTCAGGGAATCACATTGTTGAAAATGGACCTCGCTAAGGCAGAATAGAAGCCAAGGAATAAAAGGACACAATGCAATTTGCAGCACCGTAGGTGTGTCTAGAGGTAATCACGTGACTTGTAGTAAGTCAGAAAGTGAAAGACACATATCATATCATATCTCTTATAGGTGTGACCGAAAAATGGATACCAGGGCAGATATTTCCACGGAGAAGGGCAATCACAGATTCATTCAACAAACTTATGGTTCACCAATGGAAAGGTGTGAGGATTGGTTTCATTATGATATTGGGGTTAACAGACACATACAAACACAGGTGACATATATAATAACCAAACACCTACAGAATACCAAGAGAAGACTACTCAACATTCTGTCATAAGGTACATGGGAAAAGGATCCCAGGAAGAACAGACATATGTGTATGTGTAAAAGAACCACATCTTCCACACCTACAACAAGCCAAACATTGTAATCAAATTTGCTGTAATAAAAAATAAAAAATTAAATTAAAAACACGAACAAGAAGTAGTGAGACAAACTTGAGGGGCTTTCTCCTGGCACTTTCCAGTCTAAATTCCAATCTAGAGCACGACTTCCATTGAGGCTCTGTTTCCCCAGTAACCAGATTTGGTAAGGGAGAACTGCTGCCACCATGTGGCCGTTTCACAAAACAGCAGCTTTAATCCCAGCGCTAATGGTCTGTTTATATTCAAAATCATTGCAGGCCTGTAAATGACACCTGCCCTGAAAACAAATCCTGGGTTCATATATCGACCAAAAATTTCAAAGGACCTCCATATTTCAAAACGACAGTTTCAAAAGGCATATTTTACACACATTAGTGTTCTACTTCTTTTTCTTTCTTTCTTTTTTGTTAAAAAAACGGGAATGGCAAAAAGCATCCCTCAGAATGGGCGAAAATATTTGCAAACGAATCAATGGACAAAGGTTTAATCTCCAATATATATAAAGAGCTCATGCAGCTTAATATTAAAAAAACAAACAACCCAATACAAAAATGGGCAGAAGATCTAAAGAGACCTTCCTTCAAAGAAGACACAGAGATGGCCAAGAGGCACTTGAAAAGCTGCTCAACATCACTAATTATTAGAGAAATGCAAATCAAAACTACAATGAGGTATCACCTCACACTTGTTAGAATCGGCATCATCAGAAAATCTACAAACAACGAATTCTGGGGAGGGTGTGGACAAAAGGATCCCTCTTCCACTAGTGGTGGAAATGTAAATTGATACAGACACTATGGAGAGCAGTATGGAGTTTCCTTAAAAAAAGGTAGAAATATAATTACCATATGATCCAGCAATCCCACTTCTGGGCATATACCCAGAGAAAACCATAAATCGAAAAGGCACATTCACCACAATGCTCATTTCAGCACTATTTACAATAGCCAGGTAATGGAAGCAACCTAAATACCCACAGAGAGATGAATGGATAAAGATGTGGTACATATATAAAATGGAATATTACTCAGCCATAAGAAGGAATGAAACTGGGTCATTTGTAGAGACGTCGATGGATCTAGAGACTGTAATACAGAATTAAGTAAGTCAGAAAGAGAAAAACAAATATTGTATATTAATGCATATATGTGGAACCTAGAAAAATGGTACAGATGAACTGGTTTGCAGGGAAGAAATAGAGACACAGAGGTAGAGAACACACGTATGGACACCAAGTGTGGGAAGCCATGGGGTGGTGGTGGTGGGATGAGTTGGGAGATTGGGATTGACCTGTATACATGTATATGCATAAAATACATAACTAATAATAACCTGCTGTATAAAAAAAATAAATAAAATTAAATTTCAAAATTTTAAAAAATAAAATTTAAAAATAAAACAGGAAAAAGTTCTTCCCTTCACACAGATGTATTTATATGAATGAATTATTTCCATGCTTATATCTATAAATACATAAAAGAGGAATAAAATCTAACTTGAACCAAAAAAGGAAAAAAAACTGAACCCACCAGATAGACAGAGGAAAACCCTATCAGGGCACTTGTCCCAGCGGTAAACAATTCTGAATTTGGTCAGAGGTGGGGAATCATATCCCATAGAGCCAGCAGCCAACTCCTATTCAAGGAGCGTCCTCATTGCAAAGCTGGGGGCCATGCCGAGGCATCTGTGAGTAACTGTGAGCTGAGCCCCAGGCCAGCTGCTGTTGAACTTTTCCCACCCTTCCCAGGTAAAACACCTGAATATGTACAAGGGCTTGAAAGCCTAGAAGAAGGGCCGTGGAGCCACACCAGCGACAGCACGCAGGCCAACTTGGTGCCTGCAGGCCAGCCAGGATGGTACTGGCCCTGGGCGCTCTTCTGGAAGCTTTCCATTGCCCTGCCTGAGATACCCCTCCTGTCCCGGCCCCCACTGCTTTTTTCCTTCCTCACCTCTGTCCGGAGAGAAATTCCAGCAGAAGGTATGGGTGACACATCCTCTTCTTTACAGGTGGCAGCCTGGCAACTCCTGCAGAATGTCCAGCAGAGACCCACTCACACCGGGCCACCCACAAAGCCGTGGCGACTCACTCCCTCCCACCAGCACAGCCCCGAGACTGCTGACGGGGCAGAGAATATGGAGTCAGGCACAGCTTCAGGGGCTATTGCTGCCTGCAGCGCTGTTTATATTGACCTCAACGCAGGCACACCTGGGGAGGGCCGGCCGGCAGGGTCAGGCTACCCAGGTCAGCTAATCCTCAGCACTCAGGGAATCACATTGTTGAAAATGGACCTCGCTAAGGCAGAATAGAAGCCAAGGAATAAAAGGACACAATGCCATTTGCAGCCCCATAATGTGACTAGAGGTAATCACGTGACTTGTAGTAAGTCAGAAAGTGAAAGACACATATCATATCATATCTCTTCTAGGTGTGACCGAAAAATGGATACAAGGGCAGATATTTCCACAGAGAAGGGCAATCACAGATTCATTCCACAAAATTATGGTTCACCAATGGAAAGTTGTGAGGATTGGTTTCATTATGATATTGGGGTTAACAGACATATACAAACACAGGTGACATATATAATCACCAAAGACCTACAGAATACCAAGAGAAGACTACTCAACATTCTGTCATAAGGTACATGGGAAAAGGATCCCAGGAAGTACAGACATATGTATATGTGTAAAAGAACCACATCTTCCACACCTACAACAGGCCAAACATTGTAATCAAATTTGCTGTAATAAAAAATAAAAAATTAAACTAAAAACACGAAGAAGAAGTAGTGAGACAAACTTGAGGGGCTTTCTCCTGGCACATTCCATTCTAAATTCCAATCTAGAACACGACTTCCATTGAGGCTCTGTTGCCCCAGTAACCAGATTTTGTAAAGGAGAACTGCTGCCACATTGTGGCCGTTTCACAAAACAGCAGCTTTAATCCCAGCGCTAATGGTCAGTTGATATTCAAAATCATTGCAGGCCTGTAAATGACACCTGCCCTGAAAAAAAATCCTGGGGTCATATATCGACCAAAAAATTCAAAGGACGTCCATATTTCAAAACGACAGTTTCAAAAGGCATATTTTACACACATTAGTGTTCTGCTTCTTTTTCTTTCTTTCTTTTGTTGTTAAAAAAACGGGAATGGCAAAAAGCATTCCTCAGAATGGGCGAAAATATTTGCAAACGAATCAATGGACAAAGGTTTAATCTCCAATATATATAAAGAGCTCATGCAGCTTAATATTAAAAAAACAAACAACCCATTACAAAATTGGGCAGAAGATCTAAAGAGACGTTTCTTCAAAGAAGACACAGAGATGGCCAAGACCAATATAAAAAGCTGCTCAACATCACTAATTATTAGAGAAATGCAAATCAAAACTACAATGAGGTATCACCTCACACCTGTTAGAATCGGCATCATAAGAAAATCTACAAACAACAAATTCTGGGGAGGGTGTGGACAAAAGGATCCCTCTTCCACTAGTGGTGGAAATGTAAATTGATACAGTCACGATCGAGAACAGTATGGAGTTTCCTTAAAAAAACTAGAAATAGAATTACCATATGATCCAGCAATCCCAGTTCTGGGCATAAACCCAGAGAAAACCATAAATCAAAAAGGCACATTCACCACAATGCTCATTTCAGCAGTATTTACAATAGCCAGGTAATGGAAGCAACCTAAATACCCACAGACAGACGAATGGATAAAGATGTGGTACATATATAAAATGGAATATTACTCAGCCATAAGAAGGAATGAAACTGGGTCATTTGTAGAGACGTCGATGGATCTAGAGACTGTCATACAGAATGAAGTAAGTCAGAAAGAGAAAAACAAATATTGTATATTAATGCATATATGTGGAACCTAGAAAAATGGTATAGATGAAGTGCTTTGCAGGGAAGAAATAGAGACACAGAGGTAGAGAACACACATATGGACACCAAGTGTGGGAAGCCATTGGGTGGTGGTGGTGGCATATGTTGGGAGATTGGGATTGACCTGTATACATGTATATGCATAAAATACATAACTAATAATAACCTGCTGTATAAAAACATAAATAAAATTAAATTTTAAAATTAAAAAAAATAAAATTTAAAAATAAAACAGAAAAAAGTTCTTCCCTTCACACAGATGTATTTATATGAATTAATTATTTCCATGCTTATATGAATAAATACATAAAAGAAGAATAAAATCTAACTTGAACCAAAAAAGGAAAAAAAACCCTGAACCCACCAGTTATACAGAGGAAAACCCTATCAGGGCACTTGCTCCATCGGTAAACAATTCTGAAATTGGTCAGAGGTGGGGAATCATCTCCCATACAGCCAGCAGCCCACCCCCCAAGCAAGGAGGGTCCTCATTGCAAAGCTGGGGGACCAAGCCAAGGCATCTGTGAGTAAACGTGAGCTGAGCCCCAGTCCTGCTGCAGCTGAACTCTTCCCACCCTTTCCAGTTAAAACACCTGAATATGTACAGGAACTTGCAAGCCTAGAGGAAGGGCTGTGGAGCCACACCAGCGACAGCACACAGGCCGACTTGGTGCCTGCAGGCCAGTCAGGATGGTCCTGTCCCCAGATGCTCTTCTGGAAGCTTTCCATTTCCCTGCCTGAGATACCCCTCCTGCCAGGGCCCCCACTGCTTTTTTACTTCCTCACCTCTGCCTGGGGAGAAATTCCAGCGGCAGTTATCGGTGACACATCCTCTTCTTCAGCAGGTGGCAGCCTGGCAACTCCTGCAGAAAGTCCAACAGAGCCCCACTCACACTGGGCCACCCACAAAGCCACGGCCCCTCACTCCCTCCCACCAGCACAGCCCCGGCACTGCCTACGGGGCAGAGAATATGGCGTCAGTCACAGCTACAAGGGCTGTCGCTCACTGGAGAGCTGTTTATATTGCCCTCAACCCAGGCACACCTGTGGAGGGCTGGCAGGCAGTTTCAGGCTGCCAAAATCAGCCAATCCTCACCCCTCAGGGGCTCACAGTTGCAGAAAATGAAACTTGTTAAACGGGCCAAGCCCTAGGAACAGGTGTGGGCTCTTGAGAGTCAGGAGAGACAAGGGGCTGAAGCTGCGGCTTGTTTTCTTATCATTTTATCTGGTCCATGAGTGGAAAACAACTTCAAGAAGACCCTATCCTAATGAGAGGAACCAAGGAGTCAGGGAGAGGAGTGATGGTGGGTGGAGACAGAGGCCTGTTGCCCTGGCTGCAGTGGAAGTGTATGGAAGACCAGGCAGAAAGAGAGTGCAGAGAGTGATAGCCATGGTCACAGACCTGTCAGAGCTGCTGTTTGTTAGTTCAAGTCCTGCTCTGAGGTATTCTGTGTCAGCTGTGAGCGACAGGTGAGCTGGGGTTTCTCTGCAAGGTGGGCTATGTGCACAGTTCCTGTGTGTCCAGCCCTGCTGGGGTACCTGCCCAGGGGTGCTCCGTATCCTGGGAAGGGCCTGAGTAGGAGAGCCCCATGGGCTGCTGGGTAGCTGCAGAGGTGAGCTCCATACCCTAGGAGGGACTTGACCACGAGAGCCCCGTGGGCTGTGGGGTAGGGGTGCAGCCCAGGTGAGCTCCATATCCTGGGATTGGCCTGACCACGAGAGCCCCATGAGCTGCTGGAGACCTGGTAAAGTATATCAGGACAGTCAGTGAAGCCACCGAGGATATACATCCAGTAGCTCCTATTTCCTACTCCCTGCTGGTCATTCTACCTTCCACCAGGCCATGGCCTTCTGTATCAGACTTCAATGATGCTTTCTTCTGTATTCCATTCATCTCAGAGTCACAAGAATTTTTGGCTTGTGAGTGGCAGGACACAACATGCAACAAAAGCAATAATGCTGGGCCGTCCTGCCCCAATGGTTCAAAAATCCCCACACCATCATTGGGGAAATGTCCTCTAAAGACCTAAAAGTTCAACCTCTGTAAAAGGGAACCCTCCTTCAATATGCAGATGACATTCTGATCGCCAGGCCTACTAAAGACGCCTCTGAACTACCTAGCCAAGAAAGGATAGAAGGTGTCCAAGAAAAACGCTCAAATATCCCAGGCTAAGGTGACATGCCTGGGCTTCATTCTCACAGATATTCGGAGAAACGCATCCCAGGATAGGGAAGAAGCCATTTGCAGCCTTACCTCTTCTAAAACTAGAAGACAGCTTAGGGGTTCCTGGGGAGGCCAAGGTTTTCTGCATCTGGATCCCTAACTACAGTGTAATAGCTGGGCCTCTACATGAAACACTGACACGAAAAGATGATGATCCTTTTGAATAGAATCCAGAAGCAGCCTTTCAAGAATGGAAAGAGCAGTCAATACAGACCCTTGCCCAGGAACTCCCTAATTTAGCTAAACCCTTTGACCTTTACATACCCGGTCAAAGGTTAATCGCCCTTGGAGCCTTAGTGCAAAAACTGGGACCACTTGAAATGGAGCAACACAAGAATGCCCTTCAGGTATGATAAACTATGGTCACCAAGGTCTTTGCCCACCGACTCATCAGGCCAGGATACTGGGGTATCTAAAAAGCTGGAAATCAGCAGCCCGCAAGGCCAGCTCCCTCCTAAGGGAAAAGGACCTCACGTGGTGATCCTAACCACCCATCATGCCCTGAAGTTGCAGGGGTCGCTCTGTGGACACACTGACCTCGAGTGAGGAGGCCCTCCAACTCCAACCTCCAGAGAGATAAACGGGGGCAACGGGCCCCCAAGATGACTCGTGTGACCATCACTTGACCTGGAGTTTCTCTCAGAAAACGACAAGACTGTGCCCCGAAAGAGCAGACTACTGCTTGCAGGACTTAATGCACAAAGAGGGGAGCTAATAAGCTTGGTGGGGGAAACGTATATCACGCTTTCACCATAGAAAACCCTACAGACACCGCGGTGGTGGTGGCCAATATGACCGGCTGGACTGCTGGCTACTTCTAAAGGCCGTTGACTCAGTGAACGTCATGGTCCTGGATCACCACTGACCCTGGAGTGTCTGGGAGTTGCGCGGGCAGGGCTCTGACACATGGTGCTGTTTGTACATTAATTCCGGGACCTAATTAAAGAAAGCACAGACTACTGGTCAGAGCATCTAGTGTGGCAAAAACTGTCAGCCTAAGGTCGCCGAACATATGTGGGGTGGGGTGAAACCTGCCACCGCAGCATCTCTGTGCCTCTCTTTCCTGGACCCTTAAAGGTCATTAGAATCTGTAACACTTCCAATGCTGGTGCTCAGGCGGATGAGAAGTGAGGCAGGAGGCCTTGGGACAATCAACCTCACCAGGAGGCTGGTGGGGAGACGTTTTGCCCCTCCCCCCATGTATCAGGGCTTCCACCACAGCATGAAGCAGTTACAAAAGAGGGGTCTGCACCCTCATCACCCCAAGAATAAGGAACGGAACAAAAAGCAGAGGAGGTGTTCGTCTCCGGCAACGTTCATTAAAAATTCCTGGGAGATAAAAAGAGAATCTGGGCAATAAAATAAAGTCTAACTTGTTTTTCCTTTGTGCTTTGTCTAATTTCACGTGCTCCTAGGGTGCCGTATGCAGAGGTCCCACACCCGGCACTTCAGACCCGATTTCCTAGTGCAGAATGGCTGGGTCGACACCTCAGCTAGCGGGGTCCCATGGAGACTCCGCGGCATAGAGCCTGAGCTGCAGCCAACGCAGCCCTCGAGAGCTCCATCCCCTCCCTCCCACTGATGCTGCCGGGGACACTACACAGCAGCCCAGCCCACAGCCCATGGGGGAGTGCACGCTCTCACCTCTCCATTCTGTTTTCAAAATAATGTTTCCTTTGCTTCTGAACCAAACTCAGTCTTGATCTGTTGGCTCCAATGACACTGGGCACGGGGACTCCTGTTGGGGTCCACTCTGGAGGATCAGTAACAGAAATTGAGAACATTGTAACTTCAATGAACAGATGTGTGAGCCAAACTGTAGTTAACATAGAGCAGTGTATAATGCTCGGGTAAAATAAGATGTTTCTAAGACTTACATTTGATATTTCCATCACTTTCCTATAAGCAAGTTCAGTGAAGACGTCTGTCTTATTTGTCAGGTCAACATTAGAGAAATGAAGTGATTTATTTCCATGGATGTACATCGAATACTCTTGGCTGAAGCTTCAATCTTGTTTTGAATGCTTTTCCATTGAAAATGATACCTCTCTTTCAGCTCCCCCATTTCTGAGAAGTATAAAATCTTATAATTTATTATTACCAAAGGGGAAAGGTAGGAGAAGGGATAAATTAACAGTTTGGGATTAACACATACACACTGCTATGTATAAAATAGATCATCAACAAGGAACTACTGTATAGCACAGGGAACTACACTGAATATTTTGCAATAACCTATAAGGGGAAATAATCTGAAAAAGAATAGATATTTTTATTGACATCATCTATCAATGACAGATAAAATGTAACCTAAGCAAGGCCGATGGTGAGCGCTTCTGACCCTGAAGATTTCAGTCATCTAAAGTTTGGGCTCTGCCTATTTCCCAAGGCCCTTAAAGGACATACGTGTAGCCGTAGCTTAAAAATTCCCCAGTTTGGGGTTCGGGGAGGCACTGATTTCGAAAAATCCCTGGTGTTCTCCTTACATGCACGGGACCCTTCCTACAGCTAAAACATGCCTGTCACACCTAGAGGATGGTACACCGTTTGATCGGAAAGAGTTTGGAAAAGGCACGTCATCTTCTCATCACCTGGTGCTCGGGTTCAACCCTCCAGCATCTTTCCTAACAATCTCCTCACTTGGGGATATCAGCACCGGCAACATCCTGTTGCACACAGTTTGGAATTTGTCCAGAGGATGAAGCGGAAGGATGAGAAAAATTTAGAGACAAGTCTTAGGTGTTCGGACAGGCACATGCCACTCTAATTTCCAATCCAGAAGACAAATTCATCAAAGGCTAGAATTGCCCACGGAAACAGAATAGGGCTAGAGGAAATCCCGCTGTTTTGTGTCCAGTTTCCAAAAACACAAGTTGAAAAATGGAACTCAGGGGCACTAAAATTCATGAAACTGCAGAGTTGAAAATATCTATCGTCGAAAAATGTCTTGAGGTAAGTCACAGAAAAGGACTTGTAAGCAAGGGAGAGTGGCAGGAAACAGATTTGAAGAGGTAGAAAGGACTCCCCATTAAAGCACAAGAAAAGGGGCTGAACATCGCCAATGATGCAGTTGGCCAAAAAGGGTGTATGCATTTTTTCTGAATATATTCAAGTAAAGGCCATACACACTTTTTATCCAACCCAACAGGTGGGCACTGGAAATCAATATCACAAAATGTATCACTTCACATCAGTCAGAAGGGCCATCCACATAAAGTGTAAACACCAGAAATGCAGGACAGGGCGAGGAGAAAAGGGAGCCCTGTGAGGCTGATAGTGGAAATGTAATTTGCCAACGGCCACTCTGGAGAAGTGTATTGTGTTTGCTAAAACATCTAAAAAATGAGCTACAGAGCATAGGGCACTTGCACTCATGGGCGTGTACCTTGGGAAAAACAAAAATCGACAGAAAACAGGCACCCGAACGTTTACCACCTCTCTGTTAAAAAGGGCCTCAACTTGGATATAACCTAAATGTCCCTGGAAGGATAAAATGGATAAAAGAGATGGGGTACTTATGTAGAGTGGAATATTACTCATCCAGAAATCAATGAAATAAGGCCAGTTGTAACAACTCTGGAGGAGTTACATACGATCATTCTAAGTGACATATGTCAGAAAGAAAAAGACACATATCATAAGATGTCACTTAAAGGTGGAATCAAAAATGGCTACACATGAAATAAATTACAAAACAGAAACATACTCAAATATGTAGAAAATAGACATAAGGCTGCTAAATGGGAAAGGTGGGGAATGGTGAGGTATTATCCAGGAGGTTGAAATTAGCAAAGATACCATTCCAAGTACCAAATTGAATAACTGACAAGGCCTACACGGTACCTCAAAGAACTGCACTCAGCCCACTCAAGTCACTGGAAAATAATACATATGACTGGTAAGCATCTGAAAAAGAAGTTATTGTTGTCTCACAGTACATGAATCAAGTGGATGTACAGCAGCAAAAAACAGAGCTTTGAAAATCAGCTGTAACCAATATAAAAATAAATTTAAAACTATTTATAAAAACAGTGAGACAGACAAAAATTCTTACAACTTTTGTTGAAGGGCTACGATGTAACATGGATTGAACACATGTAGACCCACAGCAGGATGATTATATAAGGCTGGAAGCTATGCACGCTAAGAGATGTTAGAGAGGCTGGGTGAGGAAATGCAGACCTTTTAAAGTAATACTGCCTGGTACCCATTCCATGGGTCCCAAATCTGCAGGTTCAAGGGAATCTTCTGACAGCGAAAACATGCCCGGGAAACCGAGATGAATGTACACCGTGTGCTCAGGAAAGGTGTCTAAAATGCACCTCAGTTTTGATCTCCTGGTGCTGGGGTTCGCCATTCCAGCCACATTACTAACAATCTCCCCACTTGGAGAATCAGCACCTTTAACCTCCTGTTTCACACAGTTTGCAATTTGTGCAGAGGATAAATGGGAAGAGGGGGAACCAATGAGAGATTAGCTGTAGGACTTTTGACAGGCACATGTCACTCTAATTTCCCATTAGGAAGAAGAGTTAACCAAAGGCTCAGCCTGCCTCCCCAGAACCAGAATAGGGCCAGAAGTAATCCAATGGTTTGGCGGCCAGCTCACAAAAAAAGCGAGTTGCAAAATGGAGCTCAGGAGCAGACAATTCAAAGACCTGCAAAGATATAAATGATAACCAACGTCCAAAAATATATTCAGCTAAGGTAACGAAGAGGATCTGAATGAGAGGCAGAATTGCAGGAAACAGATTTCAAAAGGTAGATTGTACTCACATTTAAAGCATATGAAAAGCAGCAGAATTTCTAAAATGATGCGGTTGGGAAAAAGGGTGTATGCGTTTTTTTCGTGAATATCTTCAGGAAAAAAACACATGCAGAGTTTTTGGCCAACCAAGCAAGAGGGAAATGCAAATCCGCACAACAAAGAAGTCTCAATTTCCACTGCTCAGAAAGGCCATCCAAAATATGTGTACAAACCAGAAATGCAGGAGAGGCCATGGAAAACAGGGAGCCTAGTCACGCTGATGGGTGGGGTATAAATATCCAAGAGCCACTCTGAAGAAGTGTATGCTGTTTTTAAAACATCTAAAATACAAAGCCCCGGAGCAAGGGGATTTCAACTCATGGACATATAACTTGGGAAGACTAAATGTCAATAAGACACAGGCACCCCAAAGTTTAGGGCTGCTCTGCATACAAGAACCTCAACTTTGGTACACCTAAAATATCCCAGGAAAAAGAGAAATGCATAAAGAACTTGTGGTAATTTTGTACAACGGAATATCACTCAGACGTGAAATCAATGTATATAAGGCCAGTAGCAGCATAATGAGTGGATTTAGGTATGATGATTTTAAGGGAAATTAGTCACACAGAAAAAGAATTATATCATAAGATATCACTTATAGAGGGAATGTCAATATCACAACACATGGACTGAATTAGGAAAGAGAACAGAGTCTCACATTTAGCAAAAATCTCTTATGCCTGCTTCAGGGGAAAGGAGAGGTGGGGTGATGCATAAAACCAGAGTTTGATATTAGCACAGGTACCATTCCATAAACTAAATACAGAATAGACAAGACCTACACCTTCCTCAGTGAACGGGACTCAACACCCCTATGCCCCACAGAGGAATATATCTGACTACTAAGAATCTTAAAACCTATGTATTGATATGTCTCCGTAAGGGAATCAATTGTGTCTAGACTGGCATAAACACGTCAGTGAAAATCAGCTCAACCCCATTATAAAAATGAATTTCAAACAAACCCCAAAAAACAGCGAAATTCTTACACAATTCCTTCAGGGGTTCTGATGAAACCTGGAATGACCCTATCTGCAAAGACAGCTGGATGAGACATAAGGCTGGACACTTGGGACTGAGAGGACTGGTGAGATTGGGAGAGAAAATGCAGACCTTTTAAAGTAGTAATGCATGCCACCATTCCATGTGTCCCAAATCTCCAGGTAGAAGGGAATATCACTACAATTATAACATGTATGGGAAACCTAGAAAATGGACACCCTGTGATGGCGAAAGGTTTCTAAAACTCTCCTAATTTTTCCTCTCCTTGTGCTCCACTTTGGCATTCCAACTGCTTTACTATCAATCTCCCAACTTAGGAGAGTCAGCCCCTATAACCTCCTGGTTTGCACAGTTTGCTAATTGTGCAGAGGATGAAAGGGAAGAGGGAGAACCAATCAGAGAGTAGATGTAGGCATTTGGACGGGCACATGTCACTCTAATTTCCCGGCAGGAAGAAGAATTAACCAAAGCCTCAGCCACCCACAGGGAACCAATATAGCCACCCCTGGAACCAGTATAGGTCCTGAAGCAAAATTGTGGATTTGTGGCCAGCTCACAAAGATGGGATTTGAAAATTGGAGCTCAGGGGCACAGCAATTCACAAACCTGCAGACTTATAAAGGACTACTCTCTTCCAAAAATCTGTTGAGGGAAGGCAATGAAGCGGCCTTGCAAATGAGGCAGAATTGCACAAAACATATTTCAAGAGGTAAATTGGAATCGCCTTTAAAGCACAGGAAAAGCATCCCAACTTGAACAGAGATGCACTTGGCCAAAAAGGGCATATGCCTTTTCTCCTGAATATATTCAGAAGAAAACGCATACACCCTTTTTGGCCAATCAAGCAAGCGCGCAATACAAATCCACACTACAAAGAATTGTCACTTACCACCGGTCAAAAGGGACATCCGAATATCTGTAAAAACCAGAAAGGCAAGAGAGAGATGGCAAGGGCATGAAGCAATGTGATCCCAATGGTCATGGAGGATTGTGATGACAAGCGCATGGAGAATTGTGATGAGAAGATTATGTACCATTTTGTTGACAAAGGCAAGGAGCATTATGATGACAAGGTTCATGGAGCACTGTGATGACAAGCATCATGGAGCATAGTGATTACAGGGGTCATGGAGCATTGGGATGACAAGCGCATGGATCATTGTGATGACAATGGTCATGGAGCATTTTAATGACAAGAGTCCCGGATCATTGTGTTGTCAGGTTTCATGGAGCGTTGTGATGAGAGTGGTCATGGAGCATTGTGATGACAGGGGTCATGGCGCATTGTGATGAGAAGGGCATGGAGCATTGGTCTGAAAAGTTTCATGGATTATTGTGATGAGAGGGGGCAAGGAGCATTGTGATTACAAGGGCATGGAACACTGTGATACATGGGTCATGGAGTATTGTAATGAGAAGTGCATGGAGCATTGTGATAAGAATGGCATCGAGCATTGTGATGAAAAGCATCATGGAGCCTGTGATGACAAGGGCATGGAACAATGTGATGAGAGGGTTCATGGAGCATTGTGATGATAATGGCATGCAGCATTGTGATGACAAGGGTCATTGAGCTTTTTGATGACAAAGGTCATGGAGCATTTTGCTGACAAGGGTGTGGTGCATTCTGTTGTGAAGGGCAGGGAGCATTGTGATGACAGGGGTTATGGAACATTGTGATGTCAGGGGAATGGAGCATTGTGATGATAAAGGCATGTAGCATTGTTGTGTCAAGGGTCATGGAATATTGTGATGACAGGGGTGAGGGAGTATTGTGTTGACTAGTGATGGAACATTGTGATATCAGTGGTGAGAGAGCATTTTGATGAGAAGTGCATGGAGCAGTGTGATGACAAGGTTTATGGAGCATTGTGATGACAAAGATGTGGAGCATTGTGATGACAAGCGCATGGCACATTGTGATGCCATGGGTCATGGAGTATTGTGCTAACAAAGGCATTGAGCATTGGGAGGACAAGGGTCACCGAGCATTGTGATGAAATGTTCATGGAGCGCTGTGGTGACAAAGGTCACAGAGCCTTGTGATGACGAGGGCATGGACCATTGTGATGACAAAGGTCATGAAGCATTGTGATGACTGGAGTCACGGAGCATTGTGATGACAGGGATCATAGAGCATTGTGATGAAAGGGCATGGAGCATTGTGATGACAGGGGCATGTTGCATTGGTTTGAAAAGTTTCAGGGATTATTGTGATGACAGTGGGCATGGCGCATTGTGATGACAAGGGCATGGAGCATTGTGATGAGAAGGTCATGGAGTATTGTGAAGAAGGGTGTCAGGGAGCATTGTGATGACATATGTCGTGGTCCATTGCGATGACAATGGAATGGAGCATTGTGATGCCAAGTGTCATGGAGGATTGTGATGACAAAGGTAATGGAGCATTTTGATGACAAGCGCTTGGGGCATTGTGATGACAAGGGTCATGGAGCATTGTGATAACAAGGGCCATTGAGAATTTTGATGACATGTTCATGAAGCATTGTGATGACAATCACATGGAGCTTGCTGTGACAGGGATCATGGAGCTTTGCGATGAAAAGTGCATAGAGAATTGTGATGACAAAGCATGTAACACTGTGATGAAAAGCATCATGGAGCACAGTGCTGCCAAGAACATGGAGAATTGTGATGACAGGGGACATGGAGCATTGTGATGACCAGGGCATGGAGTATTGTGATGGCAAGACCGTGGAGCATTTTGATGAGAAGACCATGGATAATTGTGATGATGAGCGTCATGGAGCACTGTAATGACAAGGGGTATGGAGCATTGTGATGACAGGGGTCATGGAGCATTGTGATGACAAGGTTCATGGAGCATTCTGATGACAAGCTTGTGGAGTATTTTGATGACAATGACATGGAGCATTTTGATGAAAATGGCATGGGGCATTGTGATGAAAAAGACATGGAGCCTTTTCATGACAGTTTTCAGAGAGCATTCTGACGACAAGTGTCAGGGAGCATTGTGATGACAAAGGTCATGGAGAATTGTGACGACAAGGGCATGGAGTATTGTGATGACAAGCACATGGAGCTTGCTATGACGGGGTCAAGGAGCATTGCGATGACAAGTGCATAGAGAATTGTGATGACAAAGCATGTAACACTGTGATGAGAAGTGTCATGGAGCATAGTGATGCCAAGATCGTGGAGAATTGTGATGACAGGGGACATGGAGCATTGTGATGACCAGGGCATGGAGCATTGCGATGGCAAGATCGTGGAGCATTGTGATGAGAAGACCATGGATAATTGTGATGACGAGGGTCATGGAGCACTGTAATGACAAGGGGTATAGAGCATTGTGATGACAGTGGTCATGGAGCATTGTGATGACCGGGGACATGGAGCATTGTGATGCCCAAGGCATGGAGCACTGTGATGGCAAGACCGTGGAGCATTGTGATGAGAAGACCATGGATAATTGTGATGAGGAGCGTCATGGAGCACTGTAATGACAAGTGGTATGGAGCCTTGTGATGACAGGGGTCATGGAGAATTGTTATGACAGTGGTCATGGAGCATTGTGATGACAAGTGTCATGGAGCATTTTGATGACAAAGGCGTGGAGCATTGTGATGAGAAGACCATGGACAATTGTGATTACGAGTGTCATGGAGCACTGTAATGACAAGCAGTATGGAGCATTGTGATGACAGGGGTCATGGAGCATTGTGATGACTGGGGACATGGAACATTGTGATGACCAGGACATGGAGCATTG
Organism: Hyperoodon ampullatus; assembly: GCF_949752795.1. Lineage (NCBI taxonomy): Eukaryota > Metazoa > Chordata > Mammalia > Artiodactyla > Ziphiidae > Hyperoodon > Hyperoodon ampullatus. The sequence continues at coordinate 772,580 of NW_027640693.1, read as the reverse complement.
TGATGGCAAGACCGTGGAGCACTGTGATGAGAAGACCATGGATAATTGTGATGACGAACATCATGGAGCACTGTAATGACAAGGGGCATGGAGCATTGTGATGACAGGTGTCATGGAGCATTCTGATGACAGGGGTCATGGATCATTGAGGTGACAAAGGTCACGGAGCATTCTGATGACAAGGTTGTGGAGTATTGTGATGACAAGGCATGAAGCATTGTGATGAAAAGGGCATGGATCATTGTGATGAAAAAGGCATGGAGACTTGTCATGACAGGGTTCAATGAGCATACTGATGACAAGTGTCAGGGAGCATTGTGATGACAAGTGTATTGAGAATTGTGATGACAAAGGTCATGGAGCATTGTGATGAGAAGTCCATGGATAATTGTGATGACCAGCGTCATAGGGCGTTGTGATGACAAGTGTTATGGAACATTGTGATCACAAGGGTTTGGAGCATTGTGATGAGAGAGGTCATGGAGAATTTTGATTTCATTGTGATGACAATAGCATGAAGCATTATGATGATGGGCATGGTGCATTGTGATGACAGGGTTCATGGAGCATTGAGATGCAAAGAGGCATGGATCATTGTAATAACAAGGGTCTTGGAGCATTGTGATGACAATGGCATGGAGTATTGTGATGAGAAGGCCATGGAGCATTCTGATGACATGCGTCAGGGAGCTTTGTGATGACATGGGCATGGAGCATTGTGATTACAGGTGTCTTGGAGCATTGTGATGACAAGGGTCATGGAGTCTTGTGATGACAAGGCCGTAGAACATTGTGATAGCAGGGGACATAGAGCATTGTTATGACAGGTGTAATGGAGCATTGTGATGACAAGGGCATGGAGCATTAGTCTGAAAAGTTTCATGGATTATTGTGATGAGAGTGAGCATGGAGCATTGTGATGACAAGGGCACGGAACACAGTGATACATGTGTCATGGAGGATTGCAATGACAAGGGCATGGAGCATTGTGATGACAAGCGTCATGGAGTTTTGTGATGACAACGGCATGGAGCAATGTGATGAGAGGTTTCATGGAGCTTTGTGATGACAATGGCATGGAGCATTGTGATTCCTAGGGTCATGGAGCTTTGTGATGACATAGGCCATGGAGCATTTTGATGACAAGGGCGTGGTTCATTGTGATGACAGGGTCATGGAGCAATTGGATGAAAAGGGTCATGGAACATTTTGATGACAGTGTTTATGCAACATTGTGATGTTAGGGGTCATGGAGCATTGTGATGAAAAGGGTCATGGAGCATTGTGATGACAGGGGTTATGGAACATTGTGATGTCAGGGGTCATGGAGCATTGTGATGATAAGAGCATGTAGCATTGTTGTGACAAGGGTCATGGAACATTGGGATGACAGGGTGGAGGGATTATTGTGTTGACTAGTGAGGGAACATTGTGATATCAGTGGTGAGAGAGCATTTTGATGAGAGGTGCATGGAGCATTGTGATGACAAGGCTGTGGAGCATTGTGATGAGAAACGCAGGGCACATTGTGATGACATGGGTCACGGAACATTGTGCTGACAAACGCATGGAGCATTGTGATGACAAGGTTTATGGAGCATTGTGATGACAACGATGTGGAGCATTGTGATGACAAGCGCATGGCACATTTGATGCCATGTGTCATGGAGTAATGTGCTGACAAAGGCATGGAGCATTGTGATGACAAGGGTCACCGAGCATTGTGATGAAATGTTCATGGAGTGTTGTGGTCACAAATGTTACAGAGCCTTGTGATGACGAGGGAATGGACCATTGTGATGACAAAGGTCATGAAGCATTGTGATGACTGGAGTCACGGAGCATTGTGATGACAGGGGTCATAGAGCATTGTGATGAAAGGGCATGGAGCATTGTGATGACAGGGTCATGTTGCATTGGTTTGACAATTTTCAGGGATTATTGTGATGACAGTGGGCATGGCGCATTGTGATGACAAGGGCATGGAGCATTGTGATGAGAACGTCATGGAGTATTGTGAAGAAGGGTGTCAGGGAGCATTGTGATGACATATGTCATGGTCTATTGCAATGACAATGGAATGGAGCATTGTGATGCCAAGTGTCATGGAGGATTGTGATGACAAAGGTAATGGACCATTTTGATGACAAGGGCTTGGAGCATTGTGATGACAAGGGTCATGGAGCATTGTGATAAAAAGGGCCATTGAGAATTTTGATGACATGTTCATGAAGCATTGTGATGACAATCACATGGAGCTTGCTATGACAGGGGTCATGGAGCATTGCGATGACAAGTGCATAGAGAATTGTGATGACAAAACATGTAACACTGTGATGAGAAGTATCATGGAGCATAGTGATGCCAAGAACGTGGAGAATTGTGATGACAGGGGACATGGAGCATTGTGATGACCAGGGCATGGAGCATTGTGATGGCAAGACCGTGGAGCACTGTGATGAGAAGACCATGGATAATTGTGATGACGAGCGTCATGGAGCACTGTAATGACAAGGGGTATGGAGCATTGTGATGACAGGGGTCATGGAGCATTGTGATGACAGGGGACATGGAGCATTGTGATGACCAGGGCATGGAGCCTTGTGATGGCAAGATCATGGAGCACTGTGATGAGAAGATCATGGATAATTGTGATGACGAGTGTCATGGAGCACTGTAATGAAAAGGGGTATAGAGCATTGTGATGACAGTGGTCATGGAGCATTGTGATGACCTGGGACATGGAGCATTGTGATGCCCAAGGCATGGAGCACTGTGATGGCAAGACCGTGGAGCATTGTGATGAGAAGACCATGGATAATTGTGATGAGGAGCGTCATGGAGCACTGTAATGACAAGTGGTATGGAGCCTTGTGATGACAGGGTTCATGGAGCATTGTTATGACAGTGGTCATGGAGCATTGTGATGACGAGGGTCATGGAGCATTTTGATGACAAGTGCGTGGAGCATTGTGATGAGAAGACCATGGACAATTGTGATTACGAGTGTCATGGAGCACTGTAATGACAAGCGGTATGGAGCATTGTGATGACAGGGTCATGGAGAATTGTGATGACTGGGGACATGGAGCATTGTGATGACCAGGGCATGGAGCATTGTGATGGCAAGACCGTGGAGCACTGTGATGAGAAGACCATGGATAATTGTGATGACGAACATCATGGAGCACTGTAATGACAAGGGGCATGGAGCATTGTGATGACAGGTGTCATGGAGCATTGTGATGACAGGGGTCATGGATCATTGAGATGAAAAGTGTCACGGAGCATTCTGATGACAAGCTTGTGGAGTATTGTGATGACAATGGCATGGAGCATTGTGATGAAAAGGGCATGGATCATTGTGATGAAAAAGGCATGGAGACTTGTCATGACAGGTTTCAATGAGCAAACTGATGACAAGTATCAGGGAGCATTGTGATGACAAGTGTATTGAGAATTGTGATGACAAAGGTCATGGAGCATTGTGATGAGAAGTCCATGGATAATTGTGATGACCAGCGTCATGGGGCGTTGTGATGACAAGTGTTATGGAACATTGTGATCACAAGGGTTTGGAGCATTGTGATGAGAGAGGTCATGGAGAATTTTGATTTCATTGTGATGACAATAGCATGAAGCATTATGATGATGGGCATGGTGCATTGTGATGACAGGGTTCATGGAGCATTGAGATGAAAAGAGGCATGGATCATTGTAATAACAAGGGTCTTGGAGCATTGTGATGACAAGGGCATGGAGTATTGTGATGAGAAGGCCATGGAGCATTCTGATGACATGCGTCAGGGAGCTTTGTGATGACATGGGCATGGAGCATTGCGATTACAGGGGTCTTGGAGCATTGTGATGACAAGGGTCATGGAGTCTTGTGATGACAAGGCCGTAGAACATTGTGATGGCAGGGGTCATGGAGCATTGTTATGACAGGTGTAATGGAGCATTGTGATGACAAGGGCATGGAGCATTGGTCTGAAAAGTTTCATGGATTATTGTGATGAGAGTGAGCATGGAGCATTGTGATGACAAGGGCACGGAACACAGTGATACATGTGTCATGGAGGATTGCAATGACAAGGGCATGGAGCATTGTGATGACAAGCGTCATGGAGCTTTGTGATGACAACGGCATGGAGCAATGTGATGAGAGGTTTCATGGAGCTTTGTGATGACAATGGCATGGAGCATTGTGATTCCAAGGGTCATGGAGCTTTGTGATGACATAGGCCATGGAGGATTTTGATGACAAGTGCGTGGTGCATTGTGATGAGAAGGGCAGGGAGCATTGTGATGACAGGGTCATGCAGCAATTGGATGAAAAGGGTCATGGAACATTTTGATGACAGTGTTTATGGAACATTGTGATGTTAGGGGTCATGGAGCATTGTGATGAAAAGGGTCATGGAGCATTGTGATGACAGGGGTTATGGAACATTGTGATGTCAGGGGTCATTGAGCATTGTGATGAAAAGGGTCATGGAGCATTGTGATGACAGGGGTTATGGAACATTGTGATGTCAGGGGTCATGGAGCATTGTGATGATAAGAGCATGTAGCATTGTTGTGACAAGGGTCATGGAACATTGGGATGACAGGGTGGAGGGAGTATTGTGTTGACTAGTGAGGGAACATTGTGATATCAGTGGTGAGAGAGCATTTTGATGAGAGGTGCATGGAGCATTGTGATGACAAGGCTGTGGAGCATTGTGATGAGAAACGCAGGGCACATTGTGATGACATGGGTCATGGAACATTGTGGTGACAAACGCATGGAGCATTGTGATGACAAGGTTTATGGAGCATTGTGATGACAACGATGTGGAGCATTGTGATGACAAGTGCATGGCACATTTGATGCCATGTGTCATGGAGTAATGTGCTGACAAAGGCATGGAGCATTGTGATGACAAGGGTCACCGAGCATTGTGATGAAATGTTCATGGAGTGTTGTGGTCACAAAGGTTACAGAGCCTTGTGATTACGAGGGCATGGACCATTGTGATGACAAAGGTCATGAAGCATTGTGATGACTGGAGTCACGGAGCATTGTGATGACAGGGGTCATAGAGCATTGTGATGAAAGGGCATGGAGCATTGTGATAACAGGGGCATGTTGCATTGGTTTGACAAGTTTCAGGGATTATTGTGATGGCAGTGGGCATGGCGCATTGTGATGACAAGGGCATGGAGCATTGTGATGAGAAGGTCATGGAGTATTGTGAAGAAGGGTGTCAGGGGGCATTGTGATGACATATGTCATGGTCTATTGCAATGACAATGGAATGTAGCATTGTGATGCCAAGTGTCATGGAGGATTGTGATGACAAAGGTAATGGAGCATTTTGATGACAAGGGCTTGGAGCATTGTGATGACAAGGGTCATGGCGCATTGTGATAACAAGGGCCATTGAGAATTTTGATGACATGTTCATGAAGCATTGTGATGACAATCACATGGAGCTTGCTATGACAGGGGTCATGGAGCATTACAATGACAAGTGCATAGAGAATTGTGATGACAAACCTTGTAACACTGTGATGAGATTTATCATGGAGCATAGTGATGCCAAGAACGTGGAGAATTGTGATGACAGGGGACATGGAGCATTGTGATGACCAGGGCATAGAGCATTGTGATGGCAAGACCGTGGAGCATTGTGATGAGAAGACCATGGATAATTGTGATGACGAGCATCATGGAGCACTGTAATGACAAGGGGTATGGAGCATTGTGATGACAGGGGCCATGGAGCATTGTGATGACTGAGGACATGGAGCATCGTGATGACCAAGGCATGGAGCATTGTGATGGCAATACCGTGGAGCATTGTGATGAGAAGACCATGGATAATTGTGATGACGAGCGTCATGGAACACTGTAATGACAAGGGGTATGGAGCATTTTGATGACAGGGGTCATGGAGCATTCTGAAGACAATGATCAGGGAGCATTCTGATGACAAGCTTGTGGAGTATTGTGATGACAATGACATGGAGCGTTGTGATGAAAAGGGCATGGAGCATTCTTATGAAAAAGGCATGGAGAATTTTCATGACAGTGTTCAAGGAGTATTCTGACGACAAGTGTCAGGGAGCATTGTGATGACAAGTGTATTGAGAATTGTGATGACAAAGTTCATGGAGCATTGTGAAGACAAGTGCATGGAGTATTGTCATGACAGTCATCATGGAGTGTTGTGATGACAAGTGTTATGGAACATTGTGATCACAAGGGGTTGGAGCATTGTGATGACAGAGGTCATGGACCATTTTGATTTCAAGGAGCATGGAGCATTGTGATGACAAGGGCATGGAGCAATGTGATCCCAAGGTTCATGGAGGATTGTGATGAAAATGGTAATGGAGTATTGTGATGACAAGCTCATGGAGCATTGTGATGACAAGGTCATTTAGGATTTTGATGACACAGGCATGGAGAATTGTGATGATAAGGGTCATGGAGCACTGTGATGATAAGCGTCACGGTGCATTGTGATTACAGGGGTCATGGAGCATTGGGATGACAAGGGCATGGATCATTGTGATGACAAGTGTCATGGAGCATTGGGCTGAAAATGTTCATGGAGCATTGTGATGACAAGGGAATGGAGCATTGTGATGACAAGAGTCCCGGATCATTGTGTTGTCAGGGATCATGGAGTGTTGTGATGACAGTGGTCATGGAGGATTGTGATGATATGGGTCATGGAGCATTGTGATGAGAAGGTCATGAAGCATTGGGCTGAAAATGTTCATGGAGTATTGTGATGACAGGGGTCATGGAGCATTGTAATGAGAAGGGAATTGAGCACTGTGATGACAAGGTCCTGGAGCATTGTGATGGGAAGTCCATGGAGCCTTGTGATGACAATTCTCATGGAACATTCTGATGAAAAGGGGCATGGAGCATTGTGATTACAGGGGTCTTGGAGCATTGTGATGACAAGGGCATGGAGTATTGTGATGAGAAGGCCATGGAGCATTCTGATGACATGCGTCATGGAGCTTTGTGCTGACAAGGGCATGGAGTATTGTGATGAAAATGTCATGGATCATTGTTATGAAAAAGGCATGGAGCCTTGTCATGACAGGTTTCAAGGAGCATACTGACGACAAGTGTCACGGAGCATTGTGATGACAAGTGTATTGAGCATTGCGATGACAAAGTTCATGGAGCATTGTGATGAGAAGACCATGGATAATTTTGATGATGAGCGTCATGCTGTGTTGTGATGATAAGTTTTATGGAACATTGTGATCACAAGGGTTTGGAGCATTGTGATGACAGAGGTCATGGAGCATTTTGATTTCATTGTGATGACAATAGCCTGAAGCATTATGGTGATGGGCATGGTGCATTGTGATGACAGGGTTCATGGAGCATTGAGATGAAAAGGGGCATGGAGCATTGTGATTACAGGGGTCTTGGAGCATTGTGATGACAAGGGCAAGGAGCATTGTGATGAGAAGGCCATGGAGCATTCTGATGACATGCGTCATTGAGCTTTGTGATGACAAGGGCATGGAGCATTGTGATTACAGGGGTCTTGGAGCATTGTGATGACAAGGGTCATGGAGCCTTGTGATGACAATGGTGTGGAACATTGTGATGGCAGGGGTCATGGAGCATTGTTATGACAGGGGTAATGGAGCATTGTGATGAGAAGGGCATGGAGCATTGGTCTGAAAAGTTTCATGGATTATTGTGATGAGAGTGGGCATGGAGCATTGTGATGACAAGGTCACGGAACACTGTGATCCATGGGTCATGGAGGATTGTAATGACAAGGGCATGGAGCATTGTGATGAGAAGGGCATCGAACATTGTTTTGACATGCGTCAAGGAGCTTTGTGATGACAAGGGCATGGAACAATGTGATGAGAGGGTTCATGGAACATTGTGATTCCAAGGGTTATGGAGCTTTGTGATGACAAAAGTCATGGAGCATTTTGATGTCAAGGGCGTGGTGCATTGTGATGAGAAGGGCAGGGAGCATTTTGATGACAGGGTCATGCAGCAATTTGATGAAAAGTGTAATGGAATATTTTGATGACAGGGGTTATAGAACATTGTGATGTCAGGGGTCATGGAGCTTTGGTATGAAAAGGGTCATGGAGCATTTTGATGACAGGGGTTATGGAACATTGTGATGTCAGGGGTCATGGAACATTGTGATGATAAGGGGATGTAGCATTGTGATGACAGGGGTCATGGAACATTGTGATTACAGGGGTGAGGGAGTATTGTTATGACTAGTGATGGAACATTGTGATATCTCTGTTGAGAGAGCATTTTGATGAGAAGTGCATGGAGCATTGTGATTACAAGGTTTATGGAGCATTACGATGACAAGGTTGTGGACCGTTGTGATGAAAATCACGTGGCACATTTTGATGACAAGGGTCATGGAGCATTGTTCTGACAAAGGCATGGAGCATTGTGATGTCAAGGGTCACGGAGAATTGTGACGAAAAGTTCATGGAGTATTGTGGTTACAAAGGTCACAGAGCCTTGTGATGATGTGGGCATGGACCACTGTGATGAAAAATGTTATGAAGCATTGTGATGACTGGAGTCACAGAGCATTGTGATGACAAGGGTCATGGAGCATTATGATGACAAGGGCATGGAGCATTGTGATGACAGGGGCATGTAGCATCGGTCTGACAAGTTTAATAGATTATTGTGATGACAGTGGGCATGGGGCATTGTGATGACAAGGGCATGGGGCATTGTGATGAGAAGGTCATGGAGTATTGTGAAGACAGGTGTCAGGGAGCATTGTGATGACATATGTCATGGTCCATTGCGATGACAATGGCATGGAGCATTGTGATGACAAATGTAATGGAGGATTGTGATGACAAATATAATGGAGCATTGTGATGACTAGGGCCATTGAAAATTTTCATGACAAGGTCGTGAAGCATTGTGATGACAAGGTGCTGGAGCATTGTGATGAGAAAACCATGGAGCCTTGTGAGACAAGTCTCATGGAGCATACTAATGAAAAGGGGCATGGAGCATTGTGATTAGAGTGTCTTGGAAAATTGTGATGACAAGGGCATGGAGCATTGTGATGAGAAGGCCAAGGAGCAGTCTGATGACATGCGTCATTGAGCTTTGTGATGACAAGGGCATGGAGCATTGTAATTACAGGCGTCTTGGAGCATTGTGATGAAAAAGGCATGGATCATTGTGATGAAAATGGCATGGAGCCTTGTCATGACAGGGTTCAAGGAGCATACAGAGAACAAGTGTCAGGGAGCATTTTGATGACAAGTGTATTGAGCATTGTGATGACAAAGGTCATGGAGCATTGTGAAGAGAAGACCATAGATAATTGTGATGACGAGCGTCATGGGGCATTGTGATGACAAGTGTTATGGAATATTGTGATCACAAGGGTTTGGAGCAGTGTTATGACAGAGGTCATGGAGCATTTTGATTTCATTGTGATGACAATAGCCTGAAGCATTATGATGATGGGCATGGTCCATTGTGATGACAGGGTTCATGGATCATTGAGATAAAAAGGGACATGGAGCATTGTGATTACAGGTGTCTTGGAGCATTGTGATGAGAAGGGTCATGGAGCCTTGTGATGACAAGGCCATGGAACATCGTGATGGCAGGGGTCATGGAGCATTGTTATCACAGGGGTAATGGAGCATTGTGATGGCAAGGGCATGGAGCATTCTGATGACATGCATCATGGAGCTTTGTGATGACAAGGGCATGTAGCACTGTGATTACAGGGGTCTTGGAGCATTGTGATGACAAGGGACATGGAGCCTTGTGATGACAAGGCCGTGGAACGTTGTGATGGCAGGGGTCATGGAGCATTGTTATGACAGGGGTAATGGAGCATTGTGATGACAAGGGCATGGAACATTTGTCTGAAAAGTTTCATGGATTATTGTGATGAGAGTGGGCATGGAGCATTGTGATGACAAGGGCACGGAACACAGTGATACATGGGTCATGGAGGATTGTAATGACAAGGGCATGGAGCATTGTGATGAGAAGGGCATCGAGCAGTGTGATGACAAGCACCATGGAGCTTTTTGATGACAATTGCATGGAACAATGTGATGAGAGGTTTCATGGAGTATTGTGATGACAATGGCATGGAGCATTGTGATGCCAAGGGTCATGGAGCTTTGTGATGACAAAGGTCATGGAGCATTTTGATGACAAGGGCGTGGTGCATTGTGATGAGAAGGGCAGGGAGCATTGTGATGACATTGTCATGGACCAATTTGATGAAAAGGGTCATGGAACATTTTGATGAGAGGCGTTATGTAACATTGTGATGTCAGGGGTCATGGAGCATTTTGATGAAAAGGGTCATGGAGCATTTTGATGACAGGGGTTATGGAACATTGTGATGTCAGGGATCATCGAACATTGTGATGATAAGTGCATGTAGCATTGTGATGACAGGAGTCATGGAACATTGTGATGACAGGGTTGAGGGAGTATTGTGATGAATAGTGATGTAACATTGTGATATCAGTGGTGAGAGAGCATTTTGATTTGAAGTGCATGGAGCATTGTGATGACAAGGTTTATGGAGCATTGTGATGACAAGATTGTGGAGCACTGTGACGACAAGCACATGGTGCATTGTGATGACATGGGTCATGGAGCATTGTGCTGACAAGCGCATGGAGCATTGTGATGACAAGTGTCATGGAGCATTGTGCTGAGAAAGGCATAGAGCATTGTGATGAAAAGGGTCAAAGAGCATTGTGATGAAAAGTTCATGAAGCATTGTGGTTAAAAAGGTCACAGAGACTGTTGATGACAAGGGCATGGACCACTGTGATGACAAAGGTCATGAAGCCTTGTGATGACTGGAGTCACGGAGCATTGTGATGACAGGGGTCATGGAGCATTGTGATAACAAGGGCATGGGGCGTTGTGATGACAAGGGCATGGAGCATTGGTCTAATAAGTTTCATGGCTTATTGCGATGACAGTTGGAATGGCGCATTGTGATGACAAGGGCATGGAGCATTGTGATGACCAGGTCATTCATTTTTGTGAAGACAGGTGTCAGGGAACATTGTGATGACATATGTAATGGCCCATTGTGATGACAATGCCATGGAGCATTGTGATGCCAAGTGTCATGGAGGATTCTGATGACAAAGGTAATGGAGCATTGTGATGACAATGGCTTGGAGCATTGTGATGACAAGGGTCAGGGAGCATTGTGCTGACAAGTGCATGGAAAATTGTGATGACAAGCGACATGGAGCATTCTGATGACAAGCTTGTGGAGTATTTTGATGACAATGGCATGGTGCATTTTGATGAAAAAGGCATGGAGCCTTTTTGTGACAGGTTTCAAGGAGAATTCTGATGACAAGTGTCAGGGAGAATTGTGATGACAAGTGTATCGAGAATTGTGATGACAAAGGTCATGGAGCATTGTGATGAAAAGGGCATGGAGTATTGTGATGACAGGCATCATGGAGCATTGTGATGACAAGTGTTATGGATCATTGTGATCACAAGTGTTTGGAGCATTGTGATGACAGAGGTCATGGATCATTTTGATTTCAAGGAGCATGGAGCATTGTGATGACAAGGGCATGGAGCAATGTGATCCCAAGGTTTATGGAGGATTGTGATGGCAATGGTAATGGAGTATTGTGATGACAAGTGCATAGAACATTGTAATGACAAGGTCATGTAGCATTTTGCTGACAAAGGCATGGAGCATTGTGATGACAGGTGTCATGGAGCACTGTGATGACAAGCGTCATGGAGCATTGTGATTACAGGGGTCATGGAGCATTGGGATAACAAGGGCATGCATCATTGTGATGACAAGTGTCATGGAGCATTGGGCTGAAAATGTTCATGGAGTATTGTGATGACAGGGGTCATGGAGCATTGTGATGACTAGGGAATGGAGCATTGTGATGACAAGAGTCATGGATCATTGTGTTGTCAGGTTACATTGAGCGTTGTGATGACTGTGGTCATGGAGAATTGTGATGATATTGGTCATGGAGCATTGTGATGAGAAGGTCATGGAGCATTGGGCTGAAAATGTTCATGGAGTATTGTGATGACAGGGGTCATGGAGCATTGTGATGATAAGGGAATGGAGCATTTTGATGACAATGCCCTGGAGCATTGTGATGAGAAGACCATGGAGCCTTGTGATGACAAGTCTCATGGAGCATTCTGATGAAAAGGGGCATGGACCATTGTGATTACAGGGGTCTTGGAGCATTGTGATGACAAGGGCATGGAGCATTGTGATGAGAAGGCCATGGAGCATTCTGATGACATGCATCATGGAGCTTTGTGATGACAAGGGCATGGAGCATTGTGATTACAGGGGTCTTGGAGCATTGTGATGAAAATGGCATGGATCATTGTGATGAAAAAGGCATGGAGCCTTGTCATGAAAGGGTTCAGGGAGCATACTGATGGCAAGAGTCAGGGAGCATGGTGATGACATGTGTATTGCGCATTGTGATGACAAATGTCATGGGGCATTGTGATGAGAAGTCCATGGATAATTGTGATGACTAGCGTCATGGGGTATTGTGATGACAAGTGTTATGGAACATTGTGATCACAAGGGTTTGGAGCATTGTGATGACAGAGGTCATAGAGCATTTTGATTTCATTGTGATGACAAGAGCATGAAGCATTATGATGATGGGCATGGTGCATTGTGATGACAGGGTTCATGGAGCATTGTGATGAAAGGTGGCATGGAGCTTTGGTCTGACAAGTTTCATGGATTATTTTGATGACAGTGGGCATGGCACATTGTGATGACAAGGGCATGGAGCATTGTGATGACAAGGTCATGGAGTATTGTGAAGACAGGTGTCAGGGAGCATTGTGATGACCTATGTCATGTTCCATTGTGATGACAATAGCACGGAGCATTGTGATGCCAAGTGTCATGGAGGATTGTTGTGACAAAGGTAAAGGACCATTGTGATGATAAGCGCATGGAGCATTGAGATGACAAGGGCCATTGATAATTTTAATGTCCATGTCCTGAAACATTGTGATGACAAGCGCATGCAGCTTCCTATGACAGGGGTCATGGAGCATTGCGATGAGAAGTGCATGGAGTATTGTTATGACAAGAGCATATAACATTGTGATGAGAAGTGCCATGGAGCATTGTGATGACAAGGACGTGGAGAATTGTGAGGACAAGGGACATTGAGCTTTGAGATGACCAGGGCATGGAGCATTGTGATGACAAAACCGTGGAGCATTGTGATTAGAAGACCTTGGGTAATTGTGATGATGAGCATCATGGAGCACTGTAATGACAAGGGTATGAAGCATTGTGATGACAAGCGTCAGGGAGCATTGTGATGACAGGGTTCATGGAGCATTTGATGACAAGGGCATGGAGCATTGTGATGACAAGTGTACGGAACATTGTGATCAAAAGTGCCATTGAGAATTTTGATGATAAAGTCGTGAAGCATTGTGATGACAAACACTTGGAGCTTGCTATGACAGGGGTCATGGAACATTGCAATGACAAGTGCATGGAGAATTGTGATGAAATGAGCATGTAACTTTGTGATGAGAAGTGTCATGTAGCATTGTGATTACAAGTACGTGGAGAATTGTTATGACAAGGGACATGGAGCATTGTGATAACCAGGGAATGGAGCATTGTGATGACAGGGGTCATGGAGCATTATTATGACAAGGGCCATGGTGCATTCTGATATAAGATATCACTTATGAAGGGAATGTAAACCTGGCTACATATGAACTGAATTAGGAAAGAGAACAGAGTCTCAGATTTAGAAAACACTCTTATGCTTGCTTAAGGGGGAAGGAGAGGTGGGGAGACACACAAAACCAGAGTTTGATATTAACACAGGTACCGTTCCATAATCCAAATACAGAAGAGACAAGCCCGACTCCTTCCTCAGTGAATGGGACACAACACCCCTATTCCCCACAGAGAAATATATCTGACTAGTAAGGATCTTAAAACCTATGTATTGATATGTCTCCATAAGGGAACCAAGTGTGTGTAGAATGACATAAACACGGCAGTGAGAATCAGCTCAAACCCACTATAAAAAGGAATTTCAAAACAAAACAAAGAAACAGTGAAATTCTTACACAATACCTTCAGGGGTTCTGATGAAACTTGGAATGACCCTATCTACAACAACAGCTGGATGTGGCATAAGGCTGTTCACTTGGGACTGAGAGGATTGGTGAGATTGGGTGTGAAAATGCAGACGCTTTAAAGCAATAATGCCTGCCACTGATTCCATGGTTCCCAACTCTCCAGGTAGAAGGGAATATCACTACAGTTATAACATGTATGGGAAACCTAGAGAATGGACACCCTCTGATGGTGAAAGGTTTCTAAAACTCTACTAATTTTTTTCTCTCCATGTGCTCCAGCTTGACATTCCAACTGCTTTAATATCAATCTCCCAACTTGGAGAGTCAGCCCCTATAACCTCCTTGTTCGCACAGTTGGCACATTGTGCAGAGGATATAAGGGAAGAGGGAGAACCAATGAGAGAGTAGCTGTAGGCATTTGGACGGCCACATGTCACTCTAATTTCCCGTCACGAAGAAGAATTAACCAAACTCTCAGCCTGCCCCACCCCCATAACTAGTATAGGTCCTGAAGCAAAATTGTGGGTTTGCGGTCAGCTCACAAAAACACAAGTTGAAAAATGGAGCTCAGGGGCACAGCAATTCACTAACTTGCAGAGTTATACAGGACTACTCTCTTCCAAAAATCTGTTGAGGAAAAGCCATGAGGCGGACTTGAAAATGAGGGAGATTTGCACGAAACAGATTTCCAGAAGTACATTGGAATCGCCCTTAAACACAGGAAAAGCATCACAACTTCGACAATTATGGAATTGTCCATAAAGGGCGCCTGCGTTTTCTCCTGAATATATTCAGGAGAAAACGCATACACCCATTTTGGCCAACCAAGCAACCGCACAATGCAAATCTGCACTACAAAGAAGTATCACTTCCCACCAGTCAAAAGGAATATCCGTAAAATGTGTAAAAACCAGAAAGGCAAGAGGGGCTCTGGAGAACAGGGAGCCTTGTTATGCTGATGGGTGGGATGTAGATTGCCAACAGCCACTCTGGAGGAGTGCATAGTGTTCCCTAAAAGAATTAAACAACAGAGCTTCACAACCTAAGGCACTTCCAGTCATGGGAATATACCTTGGGAAAACTGAAAATCAATAAGACACAGCCAACCCAAAATATAGGGCAGCACTGCTTACAAGAACCTCGACTTCGGGACACCTTAAATATCACAGGAAAGACAAAAATAGTAAAGAAATTGTGGTACATAGGTACGATGGAATATCCCTCAGCCATGAAACCAATATCATAAGGACAGTAGCAGCATAATGAGTGGATTCAAGTACGATGATTCTAACTGAAAGAAGTCACACAGAAAAAGAAACTTATCATAAGATATCACTTATGAAGGTCTTGTAAACATGGCTACACATGAACTGAATTAGGAAAGAGAAGAGTCTCACATTTAGAAAACACTCTTATGCCTGCTCAAGAGGAAAGGAGAGGTGGGGTGATGCATAAAACCAGAGTTTGATATTAGCACAGGTACGGTTGAATAATACAAATACAGAATAGACAAGACCAATTATTTCCTCACTGAATGGGGCTCAATACCCCTATTCCCCACAGAGTAGTATATCTGACTAGTAAGAATCTTAAAACCTATGTATTGATATGTCTCCATAAGGTAAACAAGTGTGTCTAGAATGACATAAACACGGCAGTGAGAATCAGCTCAAACCCACTATAAAAAGGAATTTCAAAACAAACAAATAAACAGTGAAATTCTTACACAATACCTTCAGGGGTTCTGATGAAACTTAGAATGACCCTATCTACAACGACAGCTGGATGTGGCATAAGGCTGGTCACTTGGGCCTGAGAGGTTTGGTGAGATTGGGTGAGAAAATGCAGACCATTTAAAGCAATAATACCTGGCACGCATTCCATGGTTCCCAACTCTCCAGGTAGAAGGGAATATCACTACAGTTATAACATGTATGGGAAACCTAGAGAATGGACACCATCTGATGGTGAAAGGTTTCTAAAACTCTACTAATTTTTTTTCTCTCCTTGTGCACCAGTTTGACATTCCAACTGCTTTAGTATCAATCTCCCAAATTGGAGAGTCAGCACCTTTAACCTCCTGGTTCGCACAGTTGGCACGTTTTGCAGAGGATATAAGGGAAGAGGGAGAAACAATTAGAGAGTAGCTGTAGGCATTTGGATGGCCACATGTCACTCTAAATTCCCGTCACGAAGAAGAATTAACAAACTCTGAGCCAGCCTCCCCAATGGAACCAGTATAGGTCCTGAAGCAAAATTGTGGATTGGCAGTCAGCTCACAAAAACGCGAGTTGAAAAATTGAGCTCTGGGACACAGCAATTCACTAACTTGCAGAGTTATAAAGGACTACTCTCTTCCAAAAATCTGTTGAGAGAAAGCCATGAGGCAGACTTTTAAATGAGACAGAAGTGCACGAAACAGATTTCCAGAAGTACATTGGAATCGCCTTTAAACACAGGAAAAGCATCACAACTTCGACAATTATGGAATTGTCCATAAAGGGCGCATGTGTTTTCTCCTGAATATATTCAGGAGAAAACGCATGCGCCCATTTTGGCCAACCAAGCAACCGCACAATGCAAATCTGCACTACAAATAAGTATCACTTCCAACCGGTCAAAAGGGACATCCGTAAAATGTGTAAAAACAAGAAAGGCAAGACAGGATCTGGAGAAGAGGGAGCCTTGTTATGCGGATGGGTGGGATGTAAATTGCCAACAGCCACTCTGGAGGAGTGCATTGTGTTCCCAAAAAGAAGTAAACAACAGTGCTTCACAACCTAAGGCACTTCCAGTCACGGGAATATACCTTGGGAAAATTGAAAATCAATAAGACACAGCCACCCCAAAATTTATGGCAGCACTGCTTACAAGAACCTCGACTTCGGGACACCTTATATATCCCAGAAAAGACAAAAATGGTAAAGAAATTGTGGTACATACGTATGATGGAATATCCCTCAGCCATGAAGTCAATGTCATAAGGCCAGTAGCAGCATAATGACGGGATTAATGTACGAATATTCTAACTGAAAAAATCACACAGAAAAAGAAACTTATCATAAGATATCACTTATGAAGGGTATATAAACATGGCTACACATGGAATGAATTAGGAAAGGGAACAGAGTCTCATATATAGAAAACACTCTTATGCATGCTTAAGGGGAAAGCAGAGGTGGGGTGATGAATAAAACCAGAGTTTGATATTAGCACAGGTACGGTTCCATAATCCAAATACAGAATAGGCAAGACCTACTACTTCCTCTGTGAACAGGACTCAAAACGCCATATTTCCCGCAGAGGAATATATCTTACTAGTAAGAATCTTAAAACTTATGTATTGATATGTCTCCGTAAGGGAATCAAGTGTGTCTAGACTGGCATATACATGGCAGCGAGAATCAGCTCAAACCCACTAGAAAAGGAAATTCAAAAACAAAACAAAAAAACCGGGAAATTCTTTACAATTCCTTCAGGGTCTCTGATGAAACCTGGAATGACCCTATCAACAACGACAGCTGGATGTGGCATAAGGCTGGACACTTGGGACAGAGAGGATTGGTGAGATTGGGTGAGCAAATGCAGACACTTTAAAACAATAATATGTGGCATGCATTCCATGGGTCCCAACTCTCCAGGTTGAAGGAACTATTACTACAGCTATAACATGTACGGGAAACCTAGTGAACAGACACACTGTGAATACAAAAGGTTTCTAAAACTCAAAGAATAGACCCTCTCCTGTTGCACCGGTTTGACTTTCCAACTGCTTTAAAATCAGTCTCCCAACTTGAAGAGACAGCCCCTTTAACCTCCTGGTTCGCACAGGTTGCCAATTTGGCAGAGGATGAAAGGGAAGAGGGAGAACCAATGAGAGAGTAGCTGTTAGGCATTTGGACGGGCACATGTCACTCTAATTTCTCGGAAGGAAGAAGAATTAACAAAAGCCTCAGCCACCCACCGGGAACCAGTATAGGTCCTGAACCAAAATTTTGGACTTGCGTTCAGCTCACAAAAAACGAGTTGAAAAATGGAGCTCAGGGGCACAGCAATTCACAAACTGGCCGAGTAATAAAGCACAACTATCGTCCAAACATCTGTTGAGGGAAGGAAACGAGGCGGATTTGAAAGGCAGGCAGAATAGCAGGAAACATTTCAAGAGGTAAGTTGGAATCGCCTTTAAAGCACAGGAAGAGGGGCACAATTTCGACAATAATGCACTTAGCCAAAAAGGGCGTATGCGTTTTCTCCTGAATATATTCAGGAGAAAACGCATACGCCCTTTTTGGCCAAGCAAGTAAGCGGGCAATGCAAATCTGCACAACAAAGAAGTATCACTTCCCACCGGTCAAAAGGGACATCCACAAAATGTGTAAAAACCAGAAAGGGAAGACAGGCCCCGGAGAACAGGGAGAATTGTTAGATGTTGGGCGGGATGTAAATTGCCACCTGCCTCTCTGGAGGAGTGCATTGTGTTCCCTAAAACAAGTAAAGAACAGAGCTACAGAGCCAAGGGCACTTCCAGTCTAGGGAATATACCTTGGGAAAACTGAAAATCAATAAGACAGTGCCACCCCAAAATTTAGGGCTGCACTGCTTACAAGGACCTCAACTTGGATACACCTTAAATATCCCAGGAAATATAAAAATGGTTCAAAAAATTGTGGTACTTACGTACGATGGAATATCCCTCAGCCATGAAATCAATGTCATAAGACCAGTAGCAGCAAAATGGGTGGATTCAGGTACGATGATTCTTAGTGAAATAAGTCACACAGAAAAAGAAACTTATCATAAGATATCACTGATGAAGATCCTGTAAACATGGCTACACTTGAACTGAGTTAGGAAAGAGAACAGTGTCTCACATTTAGAAAACACTCTTATGCCTGCTTAAGGGGGAAGGAGATGCGGGGTGATGCATAAAACCAGAGTTTGATATAAGCACAGGTACCGTTCCAAAAACCAACTATGGAATAGACAAGACCTACACCTTCCTCAGTGAAAGGGACTCAAAACCCCATATTTCCCACAGAGGAATATATCTGACTAGTAAGAATCTTAAAACCTATGCATTGATATGTCTCCGTAAGGGAATCAAGTGTGTCTAGACTGGCATAAACATGGCAGCGAGAATCAACTCAAACCCACTATAAAAAGAAATTTCAAAAACAAAACAAAAAAACTGGGAAATTCTTTACAATTCCTTCAGGGTCTCTGATGAAACCTGGAATGACCCTATCTACAATGACAGCTGGATGTGGCATAAGGAGGGACACTTGGGACTGAGACGATTGGTGAGATTGGGTGAGCAAATGCAGACCCTTTAAAGCAATAATGCATGGCACCCATTCCATGGGTCCAAACTCTCCAGGTTGAAGAGAATATTACTACAGCTATAACATGTACGGGAAACCTAGAGAACGGACACACTGTGAATACGAAAGGTTTCTAAAACTCAACGAATAGTCCCTCTCCTGGTGCTCCGATTTGACTTTCCATCTGCTTTACTATCAATCTCTCAACTTGGAGAGACAGCCCCTTTAACCTCCTGGTTCGCACAGGTTTCCAATTTCAGAGGATGAAAGGGAAGAGGGAGAACCAATGAGAGAGTAGCTGTGAGGCATTAGGACGGGCACATATCACTCTAACTTCCCGGCAGGAAGAAGAATTAACCAAAGTATCAGCCCCCCACCGGGAACCAGCATAGGTCCTGAACCAAAATCTTGGACTTGCGGTCAGCTCACCAAAAACGAGTTGAAAAATGGAGCTCAGTGCCACAGCAATTCACAAACTGGCCAATAATAAAGGACAACTATCGTCCTTAAATCTGTTGAGGGAAGGCAATGAGGCAGACTTGAAAGCGAGGCAGAATAGCCGTAAACTGATTTCACGAGGTACGTTGGAATCGCCTTTAAAGCACAGGAAGAGGGGCACAACTTCGACAATGATGCACTTGGCCAAAAAGGGAGTATGCGTTTTCTCCTGAATATATTCAGGAGAAAACGCATACGCCCTTTTTGGCCAAGCAAGCAAGCGGGCAATGCAAATCTTCACTACATAGAAGTATCACTTCCCACCGGTCAAAAGGGACATCCACAAAAATGTGTAAAAACCAGAAAGGCAAGACAGGCCCTGGAGAACAGGGAGCCTTGTTATGCTGATGGGCGGGATGTAAATTGCCAACTGCCTCTCTGGAGGAGTGCATTGTGTTCCCTAAAACAAGTAAACAACAGAGCTACAGAGCCAAGGGCACTTCCAGTCTAGGGAATATACCTTGGGAAAACTGAAAATCAATAAGACAGAGACACCCCAAAATTTAGGGCTGCACTGCTTACAAGGACCTCAACTTGTGTACACCTTAAATATCCCAGGAAATATAAAAATGGTTCAAAAAATTGTGGTACTTACGTACGATGGAATATCCCTCAGCCATGAAATCAATGTCATAAGACCAGTAGCAGCAAAATGGGTGGATTCAGGTACGATGATTCTAAGTGAAATAAGTCACACAGAAAATGAAACTTATCATAAGATATCACTTATGAAGATCCTGTAAACATGGCTACACTTGAACTGAGTTAGGAAAGACAATAGAGTCTCACATTTAGAAAACACTCTTATGCCTGCTTAAGGAGGAAGGAGAGGTGGGGTGATGCATAAAACCAGAGTTTGATATAAGCACAGGTACCGTTCCAAAAACAAACTATGGAATAGACAAGACCTACACCTTCCTCAGTGAAAGGGACTTGAGGCATCTATGAGTAACCGTGAGATGAGCCCCAGGCCAGCTGCTGCTGAACTTTTCCCACCCTTCCCAGGTAAAACACCTGAATATGTACAAGGGCTTGAAAGCTTAGAGGAAGGGCGGTGGAGCCACAACAGCGACAGCACGCAGGCCAACTTGGTGCCTGCAGGCCAGCCAGGATGGTCCTGTCCCTGGGCGCTCTTCTGGAAGCTTTCCATTGCCCTGCCTGAGATACCCCTCCTGTCCCTGCCCCCACTGCTTTTTTTCTTCCTCACCTCTGTCCGGAGAGAAATTCCCACGGAAGGTGTGGGTGATACATCCTCTTGTTTACACGTGGCATTCTGGCAACTCCTGCAGAAAGTCCAGCAGAGACCCACTCACAACGGGCCACCCACAAAGCCGTGGCCCCTCACTTCCTCCCACCAGCACAGCACCGAGACTGCTGATGGGGCAGAGAATATGGAGTCAGGCACAGCTTTAGTGGCTATTGCTGCCTGCAACACTGTTTATATTGACCTCATCCTAGGCACACCTGGGGAGGGCAGGCCGGCAGGGTCAGGCTACACAGGTCAGCTAATCCTCAGCCCTCAGGGAATCACATTGTTGAAAATGGACCTCGCTAACGCAGAATAGAAGCCAAGGAATAAAAGGACACAATGCCATTTGCAGCACCGTAGATGTGTCTAGAGGTAATCACGTGACTTGAAGTAAGTAAGAAAGTGAAAGACACATATGATATCTTATCTCTTATAGGTGTGACCGAAAAATGGATACCAGGGCAGATATTTCCACGGAGAAGCGCAATCACAGATTCATTAAACAAACTTATGGTTCACCAATGGAAAGGTGTGAGGGTTGGTTTCATTATGATATTGGGGTTAACAGACATATACAAACACAGGTGACATATATAATCTCAAAGACCTACAGAATACCAAGAGAAGACTACTCAACATTCTGTCATAAGGTACATGGGAAAAGGATCCCAGGAAGAACAGACATATGTATATGTGTAAAAGAACCACATCTTCCACACCTACAACAAGCCAAACATTGTAATCAAATTTGCTGTAATAAAAAATAAAAAATTAAATTAAAAACACGAACAAGAAGTAGTGAGACAAACTTGAGGGGCTTTCTCCTGCACACTCCATTCCAAATTCCAATCTAGAACACGACTTCCATTGAGGCTCTGTTGCCCCAGTAACCAGATTTGGTAAGGGAGAACTGCTGCCACCTTGTGGCCTTTTCATACAACAGCATCTTTAATTCCATCGCTAATGGTCTGTTGATATTCAAAATCATTGCAGGCCTGTAAATGACACCTGCCCTGAAAACTAATCCTGGGTTCATATATCGACCAAAAAATTCAAAGGACGTCCACATTTCAAAACGACAGTTTCAAAAGGCATATTTTACACACATTAGTGTTCTGCTTCTTTTTCTTTCTTTCTTTTTTTGTTAAAAAACGGGAATGGAATAAGGCATCCCTCAGAATGGGCGAAAATATTTGCAAACGAATCAATGGACAAAGGTTTAATCTCCAATATATATAAAGAGCTCATGCAGCTTAATATTAAAAAAACAAACAACCCAATACAAAAATGGGCAGAAGATCTAAAGAGACGTTTCTTCAAAGAAGACACAGAGATGGCCAAGACGCACATGAAAAGATGCTCAACATCACTAATTATTAGAGAAATGCAAATCAAAACTACAATGAGGTATCACCTCACACCTGTTAGAATCGGCATCATCAGAAAATCTACAAACAACAAATTCTGGGGAGGGTGTGGACAAAAGGATCCCTCTTCCACTAGTGGTGGAAATGTAAATTGATACAGTCAGATGGAGAACAGTATGGAGTTTCCTTAAAAAAACTAGAAATAGAATTACCATATGATCCAGCAATCCCACTTCTGGGCATATACCCAGAGAAAACCATAAATCAAAAAGGCACATTCACCACAATTCTCATTTTAGCACTATTTACGATAGCCAGGTAATGGAAGCAACCTAAATACCCACAGACAGACGAATGGATAAAGATGTGGTACATATATAAAATGGAATATTACTCAGCCATAAGAAGGAATGAAACTGGGTCATTTGTAGAGACGTCGATGGATATATAGACTGTCATACAGAATGAAGTAAGTCAGAAAGAGACAAACAAATATTGTATATTAATGCATATATGTGGAACCTAGATAAATGGTACAGATGAACTGGTTTGCAGGGAAGAAATGGAGACACAGAGGTAGAGAACACACGTATGGACACCAAGTGTGGGAAGCCATGGGGAGGTGGTGTTGGGATGAGTTGGGAGATTGGGATTGACCTGCATACATGTATATGCATAAACTACCTAACTAATAGTAACCTGCTGTATAAAAAAATAAATAAAATTAAATTTCAAAATTTAAAAAAATAAAATTTAAAAATAAAACAGAAAAAAGTCCTTCCCTTCACACAGATGTATTTATATGAATGAATTATTTCCATGCTTATATCTATAAATACATAAAAGAGGAATAAAATCTAACTTGAACCAAAAAAGAAAAAAAAAAAAACCTGAACCCTCCAGTTATACAGAGGAAAACCCTATCAGGGCACTTGCTCCAGCGGTAAACAATTCTGAAATTGGTCAGAGGTGGGGAATCATCTCCCATACAGCCAGCAGCCCACTCCTATGCAAAGAGCGTCCTTATTGCAATGGTGGGGGCCATTCCGAGGCATCTGTGAGTAACCGTGAGCTGAGCCACAGGCCAGATGCCTTTGAACTTTTCCCACCCTTCAGAGGTAAAACACCTGAATATGTACAAGGGCTTGAAAGCCTAGAGGAAGGGGCGTGGAGCCACACCAGCGACAGCACGCAGGCCAACTTGGTGCCTGCAGGCCAGCCAGGATGGTCCTGGCCCTGGGCGCTCTTCTGGAAGCTTTCCATTGCCCTGCCTGAGATACCCCTCCTGTCCCGGCCCCCACTGATTTTTTCCTTTCACCTCTGTCCGGAGAGAAATTCCAGCGGAAGGTATGGGTGCCACATCCTCTTCTTTACATGTGGCAGCCTGGCAACTCCTGAAGAAAGTCCAGCAGAGACCCACTCACACCGGGCCACCCACAAAGCCGTGGCCCCTCACTGCCTCCCACCAGCACAGCCCCGAGACTGCTGACGGGGCAGTGAATATGGAGTCAGGCACAGCTTCAGGGGCAATTGCTGCCTGCAGCGCTGTTTATATTGACCTCAACCCAGGCACACCTGGGGAGGGCCGGCCGGCAGGGTCAGGCTACCCAGGTCAGCTAATCCTCAGCCCTCAGGGAACCACATTGTTGAAAATGGACCTCGCTAAGGCAGAATAGAAGCCAAGGTATAAAAGGACACAATGCCATTTGCAGCACCGTAGGTGTGTCTAGAGGTAATCACGTGACTTGAAGTAAGTCAGAAAGTGAAAGGCACATATCATATCATATCTCTTATAGGATTGACCGAAAAATGGATACCAGGGCAGATATTTCCACGGAGAACGGCAATCACAGATTCATTCAACAAACTTATGGTTCACCAATGGAAAGGTGTGAGGATTGGTTTCATTATGATATTGGGGTTAACAGACATATACAAACACAGGTGACATATATAATAACCAAAGACCTACAGAATACCAAGAGAAGACCACTCAACATTCTGTCATATGGTACATGGGAAAAGGATCCCAGGAAGAACAGACATATGTATATGTGTAAAAGAACCACATCTTCCACACCTACAACAAGCCAAACATTGTAATCAAATTTGCTGTAATAAAAAATAAAAAATTAAATTAAAAACACGAACAAGGTGTAGTGAGACAAACTTGAGGGGCTTTCTCCTGGAACCTTCCATTCTAAATTCCAATCTAGAACACGACTTCCATTGAGGCTCTGTTGCCCCAGTAACCAGATTTGGTAAGGGAGAACTGCTGCCACCTTGTGGCCGTTTCACACAACAGCAGCTTTAAGCCCAGCGCTAATGGTCAGTTGATATTCAAAATCATTGCAGGCCTGTAAATGACACCTGCCCTGAAAACAAATCCTGGGTTCATATATCGACCAAAAAATTCAAAGGACGTCCATATTTCAAAACGACAGTTTCAAAAGGCATATTTTACACACATTAGTGTTCTGCTTCTTTTTCTTTCTTTCTTTTTTTGCTAAAAAAACGGGAATGACAAAAAGCATCCCTCAGAATGGGCGAAAATATTTGCAAACGAATCAATGGACAAAGGTTTAATCTCCAATATATATAAAGAGCTCATGCAGCTTAATATTAAAAAAACAAACAACCCAATACAAAAATGGGCAGAAGATCTACAGAGACGTTTCTTCAAAGAAGACACAGAGATGGCCAAGACACACATGAAAAGCTGCTCAACATCACTAATTATTAGAGAAATGCAAATCAAAACTACAGTGAGGTATCACCTCACACCTGTTAGAATCGGCATCATCAGAAAATCTACAAACAACGAATTCTGGGGAGGGTGTGGACAAAAGGATCCCTCTTCCACTATTGGTAGAAATGTAAATTGATACAGTCACGATGGAGAACAGTATGGAGTTTCCTTAAAAAACCTAGAAATACAATTAACATATGATCCAGCAATCCCACTTCTGGGCATATACCCAGAGAAAACCATAAATCAAAAAGGCACATTCACCACAATGCTCATTTCAGCACTATTTACGATAGTCAGGTAATGGAAGCAAACTAAATACACACAGACAGACGAATGGATAAAGATGTGGTACATATATAAAATGGAATATTACTCAGCCATAAGAAGGAATGAAACTGGGTCATTTGTAGAGACGTCGATGGATCTAGAGACTGTCATACAGAATGAAGTAAGTCAGAAAGAGACAAACAAATATTGTATATTAATGCATATATGTGGAACTTAGAAAAATGGTACAGATGAACTGGTTTGCAGGGAAGAAAGAGAGACACAGAGGTAGAGAACACACGTATGGACACCAAGTGTGGGAAGCCATGGGGAGGTGGTGTTGGGATGAGTTGGGAGATTGGGATTGACCTGTATACATGTATATGCATAAAATACATAACTAATAATAACCTGCTGTATAAAAAAATAAATAAAATTAAATTTCAAAATTTTAAAAAATAAAACTTAAAAATAAAACAGAAAAAAGTTCTTCCCTTCACACAGATGTATTTATATGAATGAATTATTTCCATGCTTATATCTATAAATACATAAAAGAGGAATAAAATCTAACTTGAACCAAAAAAAACCTGAACCCACGAGTTAGACAGAGGAAAACCCTATCAGGGCACTTGCTCCAGCGGTAAACAATTCTGAAATTGGTCAGAGGTGGGGAATCATCTCCAATAGAGCCAGCTGCCCACTCCTACGCAAGGAGCGTCCTCATTGCAAAGCGGGGGGCCATGCCGAGGCATCTGTGAGTAACCGTGAGCTGAGCCCCAGGCCAGCTGCTGTTGAACTTTTGCCACCCTTCCCAGGTAAAACACCTGAATATGTACAAGGGCTTGAAAGCCTAGAGGAAGGGGCGTGGAGCCACACCAGCGACAGCACGCAGGCCAACTTGGTGCCTGCAGGCCAGCCAGAATGGTCCTGGCCCTGGGCGCTCTTCTGGAAGCTTTCCATTGCCCTGCCTGAGATACCGCACCTGTCCCGGCCCCCACTGCTTTTTTCCTTACTCACATCTGTCCGGAGAGATATTCCAGCGGAAGGTATGGGTGACACATCCTCTTCTTTACAAGTGGAAGCCTGGCAACTCCTGCAGAAAGTCCAGCAGAGACCCACTCACACAGGGCCACCCACAAAGCCGTGGCCCCTCAATCCCTCCCACCAGCACAGCCCCGAGACTGCTGACTGGGCAGAGAATATGGAGTCAGGCAGCGCTTCAGGGGCTATTGCTGCATGCAGTGCTGTTTATATTGACCTCAACCCAGGCACACCTGGGGAAGGCCGGCCGGCAGGGTCAGGCTACCCAGGTCAGCTAATCCTCAGCCCTCAGGGAATCACATTGTTGAAAATGGACCTCGCTAAGGCAGAATAGAAGCCAAGGAATAAAAGGACACAATGCCATTTGCAGCACCGTATGTGTGTCTAGAGGTAATCACGTGAATTGTAGTAAGTCAGAAAGTGAAAGACACATATCATATCATATCTCTTATAGGTGTGACTGAAAAATGGATACCAGGGCAGATATTTCCACGGAGAAGGGCAATCACAGATTCATTAAACAAACTTATGGTTCACCAAAGGAGAGGTGTGAGGATTGGTTTTATTATGATATTGGGTTTAACAGACATATACAAACACAGGTGACATATATAATCACCGAAGATCTACAGAATACCAAGAGAAGACTACTCAACATTCTGTCATAAGGTACATGGGAAAAGGATCCCAGGAAGAACAGACATATGTATATGTGTAAAAGAACCACATCTTCCACACCTACAACAAGCTAAACATTGTAATCAAATTTGCTGTAATAAAAAATAAAAAATTAAATTAAAAACACGAACAAGAAGTAGTGAGACAAACTTGGTGGGCTTTCTCCTGGCACATTCCATTCTAAATTCCAATCTAGAACACGACTTCCATTGAGGCTCTGTTGCCCCAGTAACCAGATTTGGTAAGGGAGACCTGCTGCCACCTTGTGGCCGTTTCACACAACAGCAGCTTTAATCCCAGTGCTAATGGTCAGTTGATATTCAAAATCATTGCAGGCCTGTAAATGACACCTGCCCTGAAAACAAATCCTGGGTTCATATATCGACCAAAAAATTCAAAGGTCGTCCATATTTCAAAACGAGAGTTTCAAAAGGCATATTTTACACACATTTCTGTTCTGCTTCTTTTTCTTTCTTTCTTTTTTTGTTAAAAAAACGGGAATGGCAAAAAGCATCCCTCAGAATGGGCGAAAATATTTGCAAACGAATCAATGGACAAAGGTTTAATCTCCAATATATATAAAGAGCTCATGCAGCTTAATATTAAAACAACAAACAACCCAATACAAAAATGGGCAGAAGATCTAAAGAGACGTTTCTTCAAAGAAGACACAGAGATGGCCAAGACACACATGAAAAGCTGCTCAACATCACTAATTATTAGAGAAATGCAAATCAAAACTACAATGAGGTATCACCTCACACCTGTTAGAATCGGCATCATCAGAAAATCTACAAACAACGAATTCTGGGGAGGGTGTGGACAAAAGGATCCCTCTTCCACTAGTGGTGGAAACGTAAATTGATACAGTCACGATGGAGAACAGTATGGAGTTTCCTTAAAAAAACTAGAAATAGAATTACCATATGATCCAGCAATCCCACTTCTGGGCATATTCCCGGAGAAAACCATAAATCATAAAGGCACATTCACCACAATGCTCATTACAGCACTATTTACGATAGCCAGGTAATGGAAGCAACCTAAATACCCACAGACAGACAAATGGATAAAGATGTGGTACATATATAAACTGGAATATTACTCAGCCAAAAGAAGGAATGAAACTGGGTCATTTGTAGAGACGTCGATGGATCTAGAGACTGTCATACAGAATGAAGTAAGTCAGAAAGAGAAAAACAAATATTGTATATTAATGCATATATGTGGAACCTAGAAAAATGGAACAGATGAACTGGTTTGCAGGGAAGAAATAGAGACACAGAGGTAGAGAACACACGTATGGACACCAAGTGTGGGAAGCCATGGGGAGGTGGTGTTGGGATGAGTTGGGAGACTGGGATTGACCTGTATACATATATATGCATAAAATACATAACTAATAATAACCTGCTGTATAAAAAATAAATTAAATTAAATTTCAAAATTTTTAAAAATAAAATTTAAAAATAAAACAGAAAAAAGTTCTTCCCTTCACACAGATGTATTTATATGAATGAATTATTTCCATGCTTATATCTATAAATACATAAAAGAGGAATAAAATCTAACTTGAACCAAAAAAAACCTGAACCCACGAGTTAGACAGAGGAAAACCCTATCAGGGCACTTGCTCCAGCGGTAGACAATTCTGAAATTGGTCAGAGGTGGGGAATCATCTCCAATAGAGCCAGCTGCCCACTCCTACGCAAGGAGCGTCCTCATTGCAAAGCGGGGGGCCATGCCGAGGCATCTGTGAGTAACCGTGAGCTGAGCCCCAGGCCAGCTGCTGTTGAACTTTTGCCACCCTTCCCAGGTAAAACACCTGAATATGTACAAGGGCTTGAAAGCCTAGAGGAAGGGGCGTGGAGCCACACCAGCGACAGCACGCAGGCCAACTTGGTGCCTGCAGGCCAGCCAGAATGGTCCTGGCCCTGGGCGCTCTTCTGGAAGCTTTCCATTGCCCTGCCTGAGATACCGCACCTGTCCCGGCCCCCACTGCTTTTTTCCTTACTCACATCTGTCCGGAGAGATATTCCAGCGGAAGGTATGGGTGACACATCCTCTTCTTTACAAGTGGAAGCCTGGCAACTCCTGCAGAAAGTCCAGCAGAGACCCACTCACACAGGGCCACCCACAAAGCCGTGGCCCCTCAATCCCTCCCACCAGCACAGCCCCGAGACTGCTGACTGGGCAGAGAATATGGAGTCAGGCAGCGCTTCAGGGGCTATTGCTGCATGCAGTGCTGTTTATATTGACCTCAACCCAGGCACACCTGGGGAAGGCCGGCCGGCAGGGTCAGGCTACCCAGGTCAGCTAATCCTCAGCCCTCAGGGAATCACATTGTTGAAAATGGACCTCGCTAAGGCAGAATAGAAGCCAAGGAATAAAAGGACACAATGCCATTTGCAGCACCGTATGTGTGTCTAGAGGTAATCACGTGAATTGTAGTAAGTCAGAAAGTGAAAGACACATATCATATCATATCTCTTATAGGTGTGACTGAAAAATGGATACCAGGGCAGATATTTCCACGGAGAAGGGCAATCACAGATTCATTAAACAAACTTATGGTTCACCAAAGGAGAGGTGTGAGGATTGGTTTTATTATGATATTGGGTTTAACAGACATATACAAACACAGGTGACATATATAATCACCGAAGATCTACAGAATACCAAGAGAAGACTACTCAACATTCTGTCATAAGGTACATGGGAAAAGGATCCCAGGAAGAACAGACATATGTATATGTGTAAAAGAACCACATCTTCCACACCTACAACAAGCTAAACATTGTAATCAAATTTGCTGTAATAAAAAATAAAAAATTAAATTAAAAACACGAACAAGAAGTAGTGAGACAAACTTGGTGGGCTTTCTCCTGGCACATTCCATTCTAAATTCCAATCTAGAACACGACTTCCATTGAGGCTCTGTTGCCCCAGTAACCAGATTTGGTAAGGGAGACCTGCTGCCACCTTGTGGCCGTTTCACACAACAGCAGCTTTAATCCCAGTGCTAATGGTCAGTTGATATTCAAAATCATTGCAGGCCTGTAAATGACACCTGCCCTGAAAACAAATCCTGGGTTCATATATCGACCAAAAAATTCAAAGGTCGTCCATATTTCAAAACGAGAGTTTCAAAAGGCATATTTTACACACATTTCTGTTCTGCTTCTTTTTCTTTCTTTCTTTTTTTGTTAAAAAAACGGGAATGGCAAAAAGCATCCCTCAGAATGGGCGAAAATATTTGCAAACGAATCAATGGACAAAGGTTTAATCTCCAATATATATAAAGAGCTCATGCAGCTTAATATTAAAACAACAAACAACCCAATACAAAAATGGGCAGAAGATCTAAAGAGACGTTTCTTCAAAGAAGACACAGAGATGGCCAAGACACACATGAAAAGCTGCTCAACATCACTAATTATTAGAGAAATGCAAATCAAAACTACAATGAGGTATCACCTCACACCTGTTAGAATCGGCATCATCAGAAAATCTACAAACAACGAATTCTGGGGAGGGTGTGGACAAAAGGATCCCTCTTCCACTAGTGGTGGAAACGTAAATTGATACAGTCACGATGGAGAACAGTATGGAGTTTCCTTAAAAAAACTAGAAATAGAATTACCATATGATCCAGCAATCCCACTTCTGGGCATATTCCCGGAGAAAACCATAAATCATAAAGGCACATTCACCACAATGCTCATTACAGCACTATTTACGATAGCCAGGTAATGGAAGCAACCTAAATACCCACAGACAGACAAATGGATAAAGATGTGGTACATATATAAACTGGAATATTACTCAGCCAAAAGAAGGAATGAAACTGGGTCATTTGTAGAGACGTCGATGGATCTAGAGACTGTCATACAGAATGAAGTAAGTCAGAAAGAGAAAAACAAATATTGTATATTAATGCATATATGTGGAACCTAGAAAAATGGAACAGATGAACTGGTTTGCAGGGAAGAAATAGAGACACAGAGGTAGAGAACACACGTATGGACACCAAGTGTGGGAAGCCATGGGGAGGTGGTGTTGGGATGAGTTGGGAGACTGGGATTGACCTGTATACATATATATGCATAAAATACATAACTAATAATAACCTGCTGTATAAAAAATAAATAAAATTAAATTTCAAAATTTTTAAAAATAAAATTTAAAAATAAAACAGAAAAAAGTTCTTCCCTTCACACAGATGTATTTATATGAATGAATTATTTCCATGCTTATATCTATAAATACATAAAAGAGGAATAAAATCTAACATGAACCAAAAAAGAAAAAAAAAACCTGAACCCACGAGTTAGACAGAGGAAAACCCTATCAGGGCACTTGCTCCAGCAGTAAACAATTCTGAAATTGGTCTGAGGTGGGGAATCATCTCCCATAGAGCCAGCAGCCCACTCCTATTCAAGGAGCGTCCTCATTGCAAAGCGGGGGGTCATGCCGAGGGATCTGTGAGTAACCGTGAGCTGAGCCCCAGGCCGGCTGCTGTTGAACTTTTCCCACCCTTCCCAGGTAAAACCCCTGAATATGTACAAGGGCTTGAAAGCCTAGAGGAAGGGGCGTGGAGCCACACCAGCGACAACACGCAGGCCAACTTGGTGCCTGCAGGCCAGCCTGGATGGTACTGGCCCTTGGTGCTCTTCTGGAAACTTTCCATTGCCCTGCCTGAGATACCCCTCCTGTCCCGGCACCCACTGCTTTTTTCCTTCGTCAGCTATGTCCGGAGAGAAATTCCAGCGGAAGGTATGGGTGACACATCCTCTTCTGTACAGGTGGCAGCCTGGCAACTCCTGCAGAAAGTCCAGCAGAGCCCCACTCACACTGGGCCACCCACAAAGCCACAGCCCCTCACTCCCTCCCACCAGCACAGCCCCAGCACTGCCTACGGGGCAGAGAATATGGCGTCAGTAACAGCTACAAGGGCTGTCGCTCACTGGAGAGCTGTTTATATTGCCCTCAACACAGGCACACCTGTGGAGGGCTGGCAGGCAGTTTCAGGCTACCAAAATCAGCCAATCCTCACCCCTCAGGGGCTCACAGGTGCAGAAAATGAAACTTGCTAAACGGGCCAGGCCCGAGGAACAGGTGTTGGCTCTTGAGAGTCAGGAGAGACAAGGGGCTGCAGCTGCGGCTTGTTTTCTTATCATTTTATCTGGTCCATGAGTGGAAAACAACTTCAAGAAGACCCTATCCTAATGAGAGGAACCCAGGTGTCAGGGAGAGGAGTGATGGTGGGTGGAGACAGAGGCCTGGTGCCCTGGCTGCAGTGGAAGTGTCTGGAAGACCAGGCAGAAAGAGCCTGCAGAGAGTGATAGCCATGGTCACAGACCTGTCAGAGCTGCTGTTTGTTAGTTCAAGTCCTGCTCTGAGGTATTCTGTGTCAGCTGTGAGCGACAGGTGAGCTGGGGGTTCTCTGCAAGGTGGGCTATGTGCACAGTTCCTGTGTGTCCAGCCCTGCTGGGGTACCTGCCCAGGGGAGCTCCGTATCCTGGGAAGGGCCTGAGTAGGAGAGCCCCATGGGCTGCTGGGTAGCTGCAGAGGTGAGCTCAATACCCTGGGAGGGACTTGACCACGAGAGCCCCGTGGGCTGTGAGGTAGGGGTGCAGCCCAGGTGAGCTCCATATCCTGGGATTGGCCTGGCCACGAGAGCCCCATGGGCTGCTGGAGACCTGGTAAAGGATATCAGGAAAGTCAGTGAAGCCACCGAGGATATACATCCAGTAGCTCCTATTTCCTACTCTCTACTGGTCATTCTACCTTCCACCAGGCCATGGCATTCTGTATTAGACTTCAATGATGCCTTCTTCTGTATTCCATTCATCTCAGAGTCACAAGAATTTTTGGCTTGTGAGTGGCAGGACACAACATGCAACAAAAGCAACAATGCTGGGCCGTCCTGCCCCAATGGTTCAAAAATCCCCACACCATCATTGGGGAAATGTCCTCTAAAGACCTAAAAGTTCAACCTCTGTAAAAGGGAACCCTCCTTCAATATGCAGATGACATTCTGATCGCCAGGCCTACTAAAGACGCCTCTGAACTACCTAGCCAAGAAAGGATAGAAGGTGTCCAAGAAAAACGCTCAAATATCCCAGGCTAAGGTGACATGCCTGGGCTTCATTCTCACAGATATTCGGAGAAACGCATCCCAGGATAGGGAAGAAGCCATTTGCAGCCTTACCTCTTCTAAAACTAGAAGACAGCTTAGGGGTTCCTGGGGAGGCCAAGGTTTTCTGCATCTGGATCCCTAACTACAGTGTAATAGCTGGGCCTCTACATGAAACACTGACACGAAAAGATGATGATCCTTTTGAATAGAATCCAGAAGCAGCCTTTCAAGAATGGAAAGAGCAGTCAATACAGACCCTTGCCCAGGAACTCCCTAATTTAGCTAAACCCTTTGACCTTTACATACCCGGTCAAAGGTTAATCGCCCTTGGAGCCTTAGTGCAAAAACTGGGACCACTTGAAATGGAGCAACACAAGAATGCCCTTCAGGTATGATAAACTATGGTCACCAAGGTCTTTGCCCACCGACTCATCAGGCCAGGATACTGGGGTATCTAAAAAGCTGGAAATCAGCAGCCCGCAAGGCCAGCT
Source organism: Hyperoodon ampullatus (assembly GCF_949752795.1). Classification (NCBI taxonomy): domain Eukaryota; kingdom Metazoa; phylum Chordata; class Mammalia; order Artiodactyla; family Ziphiidae; genus Hyperoodon; species Hyperoodon ampullatus. The sequence continues at coordinate 738,601 of NW_027640693.1, read as the reverse complement.
CCCTCCGAAGGGAAAAGGACCCCACGTGGTGATCCTAACCACCCATCATGCCCTGAAGTTGCAGGGGTCGCTCTGTGGACACACTGACCTCGAGTGAGGAGGCCCTCCAACTCCAACCTCCAGAGAGATAAACGGGGGCAACGGGCCCCCAAGATGACTCGTGTGACCATCACTTGACCTGGAGTTTCTCTCAGAAAACGATAAGACTGTGCCCCGAAAGAGCAGACTACTGCTTGCAGGACTTAATGCACAAAGAGGGGAGCTAATAAGCTTGGTGGGGGAAACGTATATCACGCTTTCACCATAGAAAACCCTACAGACACCGCGGTGATGGTGGCCAATATGACCGGCTGGACTGCTGGCTACTTCTAAAGGCCATTGACTCAGTGGGCGTCATGGTCCTGGATCACCACTGACCCTGGACTGTCTGGGAGTTGCGCGGGCAGGGCTCTGACACATGGTGCTGTTTGTATATTAATTCCGGGACCTAATTAAAGAAAGCACAGACTACTTGTCAGAGCATCTAGTCTGGCAAAAACTGTCAGCCTAAGGTCGCCGAACATATGTGGGGTGGGGTGAAACCTGCCACCGCAGCATCTCTGCGCCTCTCTTTCCTGGACCCTTAAAGGTCATTAGAATCTGTAACACTTCCAATGCTGGTGCTCAGGCGGACGAGAAGTGAGGCAGGAGGCCTTGGGACAATCAACCTCACCAGGAGGCTGGTGGGGAGACGTTATGCCCCTCCCCACATGTATCAGGGCTCCCACCACAGCATGAAGCAGTTACAAAAGAGGGGTCTGCACCCTCAACACCCCAAGAATAAGGAACGGAACAAAAAGCAGAGGAGGTGTTCGTCTCCGGCAACGTTCATTAAAAATTCCTGGGAGATAAAAAGAGAATCTGGGCAATAAAATAAAGTCTAACTTGTTTTTCCTTTGTGCTTTGTCTAATTTCACGTGCTCCTAGGGTTCCGTATGCAGAGGTCCCACACCCGGCACTTCAGACCCGATTTCCTAGTGCAGAATGGCTGGGTCGACACCTCAGCTAGCGGGGTCCCATGCAGACTCCGTGGCATAGAGCCTGAGCTTCAGCCAATGCAGCCCTCGAGAGCTCCATCCCCTCCCTCCCACTGATGCTGCCGGGGACCCTACACAGCAGCCCAGCCCACAGCCCATGGGGGAGTGCACGCTCTCACCTCTCCATTCTGTTTTCAAAATAATGTTTCCTTTGCTTCTGAACCAAACTCAGTCTTGATCTGTTGGCTCCAATGACACTGGGCACGGGGACTCCTGTTGGGGTCCACTCTGGAGGATCAGTAACAGAAATTGAGAACATTGTAACTTCAATGAACAGATGTGTGAGCCAAACTGTAGTTAACATAGAGCAGTGTATAATGCTCGGGTAAAATAAGATGTTTCTAAGACTTACATTTGATATTTCCATCACTTTCCTATAAGCAAGTTCAGTGAAGACGTCTGTCTTATTTGTCAGGTCAACATTAGAGAAATGAAGTGATTTATTTCCATGGATGTACATCGAATACTCTTGGCTGAAGCTTCAATCTTGTTTTGAATGCTTTTCCATTGAAAATGATACCTCTCTTTCAGCTCCCCCATTTCTGAGAAGTATAAAATCTTATAATTTATTATTACCAAAGGGGGAAGGTAGGAGAAGGGATAAATTAACAGTTTGGGATTAACACATACACACTGCTATGTATAAAATAGATCATCAACAAGGAACTACTGTATAGCACAGGGAACTACACTGAATATTTTGCAATAACCTATAAGGGGAAATAATCTGAAAAAGAATAGATATTTTTATTGACATCATCTATCAATGACAGATAAAATGTAACCTAAGCAAGGCCGATGGTGAGCGCTTCTGACCCTGAAGATTTCAGTCATCTAAAGTTTGGGCTCTGCCTATGTCCCAAGGCCCTTAAAAGACATACGTGTAACCGTAGCTTAAAAATTCCCCAGTTTGGGGTTCGGGGAGGCACTGATTTGGAAAAATCCCTGGTGGTCTCCTTACATGCACGGGACCCTTCCTACAGCTAAAACATGCCTGTCACACCTAGAGGATGGTACACCGTTTGATCGGAAAGAGTTTGGAAAAGGCACGTCATCTTCTCATCACCTGGTGCTCGGGTTCAACCCTCCAGCATCTTTCCTAACAATCTCCTCACTTGGGGATATCAGCACCGGCAACATCCTGTTGCACACAGTTTGGAATTTGTCCAGAGGATGAAGCGGAAGGATGAGAAAAATTTAGAGACAAGTCTTAGGTGTTCGGACAGGCACATGCCACTCTAATTTCCAATCCAGAAGACAAATTCATCAAAGGCTAGAATTGCCCACGGAAACAGAATAGGGCTAGAGGAAATCCCGCTGTTTTGTGTCCAGTTTCCAAAAACACAAGTTGAAAAATGGAACTCAGGGGCACTAAAATTCATGAAACTGCAGAGTTGAAAATATCTATCGTCGAAAAATGTCTTGAGGTAAGTCACAGAAAAGGACTTGTAAGCAAGGGAGAGTGGCAGGAAACAGATTTGAAGAGGTAGAAAGGACTCCCCATTAAAGCACAAGAAAAGGGGCTGAACATCGCCAATGATGCAGTTGGCCAAAAAGGGTGTATGCATTTTTTCTGAATATATTCAAGTAAAGGCCATACACACTTTTTATCCAACCAAACAGGTGGGCACTGGAAATCAATATCACAAAATGTATCACTTCACATCAGTCAGAAGGGCCATCCACATAAAGTGTAAACACCAGAAATGCAGGACAGGGTGAGGAGAAAAGGGAGCCCTGTGAGGCTGATAGTGGAAATGTAATTTGCCAACGGCCACTCTGGAGAAGTGTATTGTGTTTGCTAAAACATCTAAAAAATGAGCTACAGAGCATAGGGCACTTGCACTCATGGGCGTGTACCTTGGGAAAAACAAAAATCGACAGAAAACAGGCACCCGAACGTTTACCACCTCTCTGTTAAAAAGGGGCTCAACTTGGATATAACCTAAATGTCCCTGGAAGGATAAAATGGATAAAAGAGATGGGGTACTTATGTAGAGTGGAATATTACTCATCCAGAAATCAATGAAATAAGGCCAGTTGTAACAACTCTGGAGGAGTTACATACGATCATTCTAAGAGACATATGTCAGAAAGAAAAAGACACATATCATAAGATGTCACTTAAAGGTGGAATCAAAAATGGCTACACATGAAATAAATTACAAAACAGAAACATAGTCAAATATGTAGAAAATAGACATAAGGCTGCTAAATGGGAAAGGTGGGGAATGGTGAGGTATTATCCAGGAGGTTGAAATTAGCAAAGATACCATTCCAAGTACCAAATTGAATAACTGACAAGGCCTACACGGTACCTCAAAGAACTGCACTCAGCCCACTCAAGTCACTGGAAAATAATACATATGACTGGTAAGCATCTGAAAAAGAAGTTATTGTTGTCTCACAGTACATGAATCAAGTGGATGTACAGCGGCAAAAAACAGAGCTTTGAAAATCAGCTGTAACCAATATAAAAATAAATTTAAAACTATTTATAAAAACAGTGAGACAGACAAAAATTCTTACAACTTTTGTTGAAGGGCTACGATGTAACATGGATTGAACACATGTAGACCCACAGCAGGAAGATTATATAAGGCTGGAAGCTATGCACGCTAAGAGATGTTAGAGAGGCTGGGTGAGGAAATGCAGACCTTTTAAAGTAATACTGCCTGGTACCCATTCCATGGGTCCCAAATCTGCAGGTTCAAGGGAATCTTCTGACAGCGAAAACATGCCTGGGAAACCGAGATGAATGTACACCGTGTGCTCAGGAAAGGTGTCTAAAATGCACCTCATTTTTGATCTCCTGGTGCTGGGGTTAGCCATTCCAGCCACATTACTAACAATCTCCCCACTTGGAGAATCAGCACCTTTAACCTCCTGTTTCACACAGTTTGCAATTTGTGCAGAGGATAAATGGAAAGCGGGGGAACCAATGAGAGATTAGCTGTAGGACTTTTGACAGGCACATGTCACTCTAATTTCCCATTAGGAAGAAGAATTAACCAAAGGCTCAGCCTGCCTCCCCAGAACCAGAATAGGGCCAGAAGTAATCCAATGGTTTGGCGGCCAGCTCACAAAAAAAGCGAGTTGCAAAATGGAGCTCAGGAGCAGACAATTCAAAGACCTGCAAAGATATAAATGATAACCAACGTCCAAAATATATTCAGCTAAGGTAACGAAGAGGATCTGAATGAGAGGCAGAATTGCAGGAAACAGATTTCAAAAGGTAGATTGTACTCACATTTAAAGCATATGAAAAGCAGCAGAATTTCTAAAATGATGCGGTTGGGCAAAAGGGTGTATGCGTTTTTTTCGTGAATATCTTCAGGAAAAAAACACATGCAGAGTTTTTGGCCAACCAAGCAAGAGGGAAATGCAAATCCGCACAACAAAGAAGTCTCAATTTCCACTGCTCAGAAAGGCAATCCAAAAAATGTGTACAAACCAGAAATGCAGGAGAGGCCATGGAAAACAGGGAGCCTAGTCACGCTGATGGGTGGGGTATAAATATCCAAGAGCCGCTCTGAAGAAGTGTATGCTGTTTTTAAAACATCTAAAATACAAAGTCCCGGAGCAAGGGGATTTCAACTCATGGACATATAACTTGGGAAGAATAAATGTCAATAAGACACAGGCACCCCAAAGTTTAGGGCTGCTCTGCATACAAGAACCTCAACTTTGGTACACCTAAAATATCCCAGGAAAAAGAGAAATGCATAAAGAACTTGTGGTAATTTTGTACAACGGAATATCACTCAGACGTGAAATCAATGTATATAAGGCCAGTAGCAGCATAAAGAGTGGATTTAGGTATGATGATTTTAAGGGAAATTAGTCACACAGAAAAAGAATCTTATCATAAGATATGACTTATAGAGGGAATGTCAATATCACAACACATGAACTGAATTAGGAAAGAGAACAGAGTCTCACATTTAGCAAAAATCTCTTATGCCTGCTTCAGGGGAAAGGAGAGGTGGGGTGATGCATAAAACCAGAGTTTGATATTAGCACAGGTACCATTCCATAAACCATATACAGAATAGACAAGACCTACACCTTCCTCAGTGAACGGGACTCAACACCCCTATGCCCCACAGAGGAATATATCTGACTACTAAGTATCTTAAAACCTATGTATTGATATGTCTCCGTAAGGGAATCAATTGTGTCTAGACTGGCATAAACACGTCAGTGAAAATCAGCTCAACCCCATTATAAAAATGAATTTCAAAAAAACCCCAAAAAACAGCGAAATTCTTACACAATTCCTTCAGGGTTTCTGATGAAACCTGGAATGACCCTATCTGCAAAGACAGCTGGATGAGACATAAGGCTGGACACTTGGGACTGAGAGGACTGGTGAGATTGGGAGAGAAAATGCAGACCTTTTAAAGTAGTAATGCATGCCACCATTCCATGTGTCCCAAATCTCCAGGTAGAAGGGTATATCACTACAATTATAACATGTATGGGAAACCTAGAAAATGGACACCCTGTGATGGCGAAAGGTTTCTAAAACTCTCCTAATTTTTCCTCTCCTTGTGCTCCACTTTGGCATTCCAACTGCTTTACTATCAATCTCCCAACTTAGGAGAGTCAGCCCCTATAACCTCCTGGTTCGCACAGTTTGCTAATTGTGCAGAGGATGAAAGGGAAGAGGGAGAACCAATGAGAGAGTAGATGTAGGCATTTGGACGGGCACATGTCACTCTAAGTTCCCGGCAGGAAGAAGAATTAACCAAAGCCTCAGCCACCCACAGGGAACCAATATAGCGACCCCTGGAACCAGTATAGGTCCTGAAGCAAAATTGTGGATTTGCGGCCAGCTCACAAAGATGGGATTTGAAAATTGGAGCTCAGGGGCACAGCAATTCACAAACCTGCAGACTTATAAAGGACTACTCTCTTCCAAAAATCTGTTGAGGGAAGGCAATGAAGCAGCCTTGCAAATGAGGCAGAATTGCACAAAACATATTTCAAGAGGTAAATTGGAATCGCCTTTAAAGCACAGGAAAAGCATCCCAACTTGGACAGAGATGCACTTGGCCAAAAAGGGTGTATGCCTTTTCTCCTGAATATATTCAGAAGAAAACGCATACGCCCTTTTTGGCCAATCAAGCAAGTGCGCAATACAAATCCACACTACAAAGAATTGTCAATTACCACCGGTCAAAAGGGACATCCGAATATCTGTAAAAACCAGAAAGGCAAGAGAGAGATGGCAAGGGCATGAAGCAATGTGATCCCAATGGTCATGGAGGATTGTGATGCCAAGCGCATGGAGAATTGTGATGACAAGATTATGTACCATTTTGTTGACAAAGGCAAGGAGCATTATGATGACAAGGTTCATGGAGCACTGTGATGACAAGCATCACGGAGCATTGTGATTACAAGGGTCATGGAGCATTGGGATGACAAGCGCATGGATCATTGTGATGACAATGGTCACGGAGCATTTTAATGACAAGAGTCCCGGATCATTGTGTTGTCAGGGTTCATGGAGCGTTGTGATGAGAGTGGTCATGGAGCATTGTGATGACAGGGGTCATGGCGCATTGTGATGAGAAGGTCATGGAGCATTGGGCTGAAAATGTCCATGGAGTACTGTGATAACAGGGGTCATGGAGCATTGTGATGACAAGGTACTGGAGCACTGTGATGAGAAGACCATGGAGCCTTGTGATGACAAGTCTCATGGAGCATTCTGATGAAAAGTGCCATGGAGCATTGTGATTACAGGGGTCTTGGAGCATTGTGATGACAAGGGCATGGAGCATTGGGATGAGAAGGCCATGGAGCGTTCTGATGACATGCATCATGGAGCTTTGTGATGACAAGGGCATGGAGCATTGTGATTACAGCGGTCTTGGAGCACTGTGATGAAAAGGGCATGGATCATTGTGATGAAAAAGGCATGGAGCCTTGTCATGACAGGGTTCAAGGAGCAAACTGACAACAAGTGTCAGGGAGCATTGTGATGACAAGGGTATTGAGTATTGTGATGACAAAGGTCATGGAGCATTGTGATGAGAAGACCATGGATAATTGTGATGACGAGCGTCATGGGGCGTTGTGATGATAAGTGTTATGGAACATATTGATCTCAAGGATTTGGAGCATTGTGATGACAGAGGTCATGGAGCATTTTGGTTTCATTGTGATGACAATAGCCTGAAGCATTATGATGATGGGCATGGTGCATTGTGATGACAGAGTTCATGGAACATTGAGATGAAAAGGGGCATGGAGCATTGCGATTACAGGAGTCTTGGAGCATTGTGATGACAAAGGCATGGAACATCGTGAATGAGAAGGCCATGGAGCATTCTGTTGACATGCGTCATGGAGCTTTGTGATGACAAGGGCATGGAGAATTGTGATTACAGGGGTCTTGGAGCATTGTGATGACAAGGGTCATGGAGCCTTGTGATGACAAGGCTGTGGAACATTGTGATGGCAGGGGTCATGGAGCATTGTTATGACAGGGGTAATGGAGCATTGCAATGACAAGGGCATTGTGCATTGGTCTGAAAAGTTTCATGGATTATTGTGATGAGAGGGGGCAAGGAGCACTGTGATAACAAGGGCATGGAACAATGTGATGAGAGGGTTCATGGAGCATTGTGATGACAATGGCATGCAGCATTGTGATGACAAGGGTCATTGAGCTTTGTGATGACAAAGGTCATGGAGCATTTTGATGACAAGGGTGTGGTGCATTCTGTTGTGAAGGGCAGGGAGCATTGTGATGACAGGGGTTATGGAACATTGTGATGTTAGGGGAATGGAGCATTGTGATGATAAAGGCATGTAGCATTGTTGTGACAAGGGTCATGGAATATTGTGATGACAGGGGTGAGGGAGTATTGTGTTGACTAGTGATGGAACATTGTGATATCAGTGGTGAGAGAGCATTTTGATGAGAAGTGCATGGAGCAGTGTGATGACAAGGTTTATGGAGCATTGTGATGACAAAGATGTGGAGCATTGTGATGACAAGCGCATGGCACATTGTGATGCCATGGGTCATGGAGTATTGTGCTAACAAAGGCATTGAGCATTGGGATGACAAGGGTCACCGAGCATTGTGGTGAAATGTTCATGGAGCGCTGTGGTGACAAAGGTCACAGAGCCTTGTGATGATGAGGGCATGAACCATTGTGATGACAAAGGTCATGAAGCATTGTGATGACTGGAGTCACGGAGCATTGTGATGACAGGGGTCATAGAGCATTGTGATGAAAGGGCATGGAGCATTGTGATGACAGGGGCATGTTGCATTGGTTTGACAAGTTTCAGGGATTATTGTGATGACAGTGGGCATGGCGCATTGTGATGACAAGGGCATGGAGCATTGTGATGAGAAGGTCATGGAGTATTGTGAAGAAGGGTGTCAGGGAGCATTGCGATGACATATGTCATGGTCCATTGCGATGACAATGGAATGGAGCATTGTGATGCCAAGTGTCATGGAGGATTGTGATGACAAAGGTAATGGAGCATTTTGATGACAAGCGCTTGGAGCATTGTGATGACAAGGGTCATGGCGCATTGTGATAACAAGGGCCATTGAGAATTTTGATGACATGTTCATGAAGCATTGTGATGACAATCACATGGAGCTTGCTGTGACAGGGATCATGGAGCATTGCGATGACAAGTGCATAGAGAATTGTGATGACAAAGCATGTAACACTGTGATGAAAAGTGTCATGGAGCACAGTGCTGCCAAGAACGTGGAGAATTGTGATGACAGGGGACATGGAGCATTGTAATGACCAGGGCATGGAGTATTGTGATGGCAAGACCGTGGAGCATTGTGATGAGAAGACCATGGATAATTGTGATGATGAGCGTCATGGAGCACTGTAATGACAAGGGGTATGGAGCATTGTGATGACAGGGGTCATGGAGCATTGTGATGACAAGTTTCATGGAGCATTCTGATGACAAGCTTGTGGAGTATTTTGATGACAATGACATGGAGCATTTTGATGAAAATGGCATGGGGCATTGTGATGAAAAAGACATGGAGCCTTTTCATGACAGTTTTCAGGGAGCATTCTGACGACAAGTGTCAGGGAGCATTGTGATGACAAAGGTCATGGAGAATTGTGACGACAAGGGCATGGAGTATTGTGATGACAAGCACATGGAGCTTGCTATGACGGGGTCATGGAGCATTGCGATGACAAGTGCATAGAGAATTGTGATGACAAAGCATGTAACACTGTGATGAGAAGTGTCATGGAGCATAGTGATGCCAAGATCGTGGAGAATTGTGATGACAGGGGACATGGAGCATTGTGATGCCCAAGGCATGGAGCACTGTGATGGCAAGACCGTGGAGCATTGTGATGAGAAGGCCATGGATAATTGTGATGAGGAGCATCAAGGAACACTGTAATGACAAGTGGTATGGAGCCTTGTGATGACAGGGGTCATGGAGAATTGTTATGACAGTGGTCATGGAGCATTGTGATGACAAGGGTCATGGAGCATTTTGATGACAAGGGCGTGGAGCAATGTGATGAGAAGACCATGGACAGTTGTGATTACGAGTGTCATGGAGCACTGTAATGACAAGCAGTATGGAGCATTGTGATGACAGGGGTCATGGAGCATTGTGATGACTGGGGACATGGAGCATTGTGATGACCAGGGCATGGAGCATTGTGATGGCAAGACCGTGGAGCACTGTGATGAGAAGACCATGGATAATTGGATGACGAACATCATGGAGCACTGTAATGACAAGGGGCATGGAGCATTGTGATGACAGGTGTCATGGAGCATTGTGATGACAGGGGTCATGGATCATTGAGATGACAAGGGTCACGGAGCATTCTGATGACAAGCTTGTGGAGTATTGTGATGACAATGGCATGAAGCATTGTGATGAAAAGGGCATGGATCATTGTGATGAAAAAGGCATGGAGACCTGTCATGACAGGGTTCAATGAGCATACTGATGACAACTGTCAGGGAGCATTGTGATGATAAGTGTATTGAGCATTGTGATGACAAAGGTCATGGAGCATTGTGATGAGAAGTCCATGGATAATTGTGATGACCAGCGTCATGGGGCGTTGTGATGACAAGTGTTATGGAACATTGTGATCACAAGGGTTTGGAGCATTGTGATGAGAGAGGTCATTGAGAATTTTGATTTCATTGTGATGACAATAGCATGAAGCATTATGATGATGGGCATGGTGCATTGTGATGACAGGGTTCATGGAGCATTGAGATGAAAAGAGGCATGGATCATTGTAATAACAAGGGCCTTGGAGCATTGTGATGACAAGGGCATGGAGTATTGTGATGAGAAGGCCAAGGAGCATTCTGATGACATGCATCAGGGAGCTTTGTGATGACATGGGCATGGAGCATTGTGATTACATGGGTCTTGGAGCATTGTGATGACAAGGGTCATGGAGTCTTGTGATGACAAGGCCGTAGAACATTGTGATGGCAGGGGTCATGGAGCATTCTTATGACAGGTGTAATGGAGCATTGTGATGACAAGGGCATGGAGCATTGGTCTGAAAAGTTTCATGGATTATTGTGATGAGAGTGAGCATGGAGCATTGTGATGACAAGGGCACGGAACACAGTGATACATGTGTCATGGAGGATTGCAATGACAAGGGCATGGAGCATTGTGATGACAAGCGTCATGGAGCTTTGTGATGACAACGGCATGGAGCAATGTGATGAGAGGTTTCATGGAGCTTTTTGATGACAATGGCATGGAGCATTGTGATTCCAAGGGTCATGGAGCTTTGTGATGACATAGGCCATGGAGCATTTTGATGACAAGGGCGTGGTGCATTGTGATGAGAAGGGCAGGGAGAATTGTGATGACAGGGTCATGGAGCAATTGGATGAAAAGGGTCATGGAACATTTTGATGTTAGTGTTTATGGAACATTGTGATGTTAGGGGTCATGGAGCATTGTGATGAAAAGGGTCATGGAGCATTGTGATGACAGGGGTTATGGAACATTGTGATGTCAGGGGTCATGGAGCATTGTGATGATAAGAGCATGTAGCATTGTTGTGACAAGGGTCATGGAACATTGGGATGACAGGGTGGAGGGAGTATTGTGTTGACTAGTGATGGAACATTGTGATATCAGTGGTGAGAGAGCATTTTGATGAGAGGTGCATGGAGCATTGTGATGACAAAGGTCATGAAGCATTGTGATAACTGGAGTCACGGAGCATTGTGATGACAGGGGTCATAGAGCATTGTGATGAAAGGGCATGGAGCATTGTGATGACAGGGTCATGGAGCATTTTTCTGACAAGTTTCATGGATTATTGTGATGACAGTGGGCATGGCGCATTATGATGACAAAGGCATGGAGCATTGTGACGAGAAGGTCATGGAGTATTGTGAAGAAGGGTGTCAGGGAGCATTGTGATGACATATGTCATGGTCTATTGCAATGACAATGGAATGTAGCATTCTGATGCCAAGTGTCATGGAGGATTGTGATGACAAAGGTAATGGAGCATTTTGATGACCAGGGCTTGGAGCATTGTGATGACAAGGGTCATGGAGCATTGTGATAACAAGGGCCATTGAGAATTTTGATGACATGTTCATGAAGCATTGTGATGACAATCACATGGAGCTTGCTATTACAGGGGTCATGGAGCATTGCGATGACAAGTGCATAGAGAATTGTGATGACAAAACATGTAACACTGTGATGAGAAGTATCACGGAGCATAGTGATGCCAAGAAAGTGGAGAATTGTGATGACAGGGGACATGGAGCATTGTGATGACCAGGGCATGGAGCCTTGTGATGGCAAGACCGTGGAGCATTGTGATGAGAAGACCATGGATAATTGTGATGACGAGCGTCATGGAGCACTGTAATGACAAGGGGTATGGAGCATTGTGATGACAGGGGTCATGGAGCATTGTGATGACTGGGGACATGGAGCATCGTGATGACCAAGGCATGGAGCATTGTGATGGCAAGACCGTGGAGCATTGTGATGAGAAGACCATGGATAATTGTGATGACTAGCGTCATGGAACACTGTAATGACAAGGGGTATGGAGCATTGTGATGACAGGGGTCATGGAGCATTCTGAAGACAATGATCATGGAGCATTCTGATGACAAGCTTGTGGAGTATTGTGATGACAATGACCTGGAGCGTTGTGATGAAAAGGGCATGGAGCATTCTGATGAAAAAGGCATGGAACCTTTTCATGACAGTGTTCAAGGAATATTCTGACGACAAGTGTCAGGGAGCATTGTGATGACAAGTGTATTGAGAATTGTGATGACAAAGGTCATGGAGCATTGTGACGACAAGTGCATGGAGTATTGTCATGACAGTCATCATGGAGTGTTTTGATGACAAGTGTTATGGAACATTGTGATCACAAGGGGTTGGAGCATTGTGATGACAGAGGTCATGGACCATTTTGATTTCAAGGAGCATGGAGCATTGTGATGTTAAGGGCATGGAGCAATGTATCCCAAGGTTCATGGAGGATTGTGATGAAAATGGTAATGGAGTATTGTGAAGACAACCTCATGGAGCATTGTGATGACAAGGTCATGTAGGATTTTGATGACACAGGCATGGAGAATTGTGATGATAAGTGTCATGGAGCACTGTGATGATAAGCGTCATGGAGCATTGTGATTACAGGGGTCATGGAGCATTGGGATGTCAAGGGCATGGATCATTGTGATGACAAGTGTCATGGAACATTGGGCTGAAAATGTTCATGGAGCATTGTGATGACAAGGGAATGGAGCATTGTGATGACAAGAGTCCCGGATCATTGTGTTGTCAGGGGTCATGGAGTGTTGTGATGACAGTGGTCATGGAGGACTGTGATGATATGGGTCATGGAACATTGTGATGAGAAGGTCATGAAGCATTGGGCTGAAAATGTTCATGGAGTATTGTGATGACAGGGGTCATGGAGCATTGTAATGAGAAGGGAATTGACCACTGTGATGACAAGGTCCTGGAGCATTGTGATGGGAAGTCCATGGAGCCTTGTGATGACAATTCTCATGGAACATTCTGATGAAAAGGGGCATGGAGCATTGTGATTACAGGGGTCTTGGAGCATTGTGATGACAAGGGCATGGTGCATTGTGATGAGAAGGCCATGGAGCATTCTGATGACATGCGTCATGGAGCTTTGTGCTGACAAGGGCATGGAGCATTGTGATGAAAATGGCATGGATCATTGTTATGAAAAAGGCATGGAGCCTTGTCATGACAGGGTTCAAGGAGCATACTGACGACAAGTGTCACGGAGCATTGTGATGACAAGTGTATTGAGCATTGTGATGACAAAGTTCATGGAGCATTGTGATGAGATGACCATGGATAATTGTGATGATGAGCGTCATGGTGTGTTGTGATGATAAGTTTTATGGAACATTGTGATCACAAGGGTTTGGAGCATTGTGATGACAGAGGTCATGGAGCATTTTGATTTCATTGTGATGACAATAGCCTGAAGCATTATGGTGATGGGCATGGTGCATTGTGATGACAGCATTCATGGAGCATTGAGATGAAAAGGGGCATGGAACATTGTGATTACAGGGGTCTTGGAGCATTGTGATGACAAGGGCAAGGAGCATTGTGATGAGAAGGCCATGGAGCATTCTGATGACATGCGTCATTGAGCTTTGTGATGACAAGGGCATGGAGCATTGTGATTACAGGGGTCTTGGAGCATTGTGATGACAAGGGTCATGGAGCCTTGTGATGACAATGGTGTGGAACATTGTGATGGCAGGGGTCATGGAGCATTGTTATGACAGGCGTAATGGGGCATTGGTCTGAAAAGTTTCATGGATTATTGTGATGAGAGTGGGCATGGAGCATTGTGATGACAAGGTCACGGAACACTGTGATCCATGGGTCATGGAGGATTGTAATGACAAGGGCATGGAGCATTGTGATGAGAAGGGCATCGAACATTGTTTTGACAAGCGTCATGGAGCTTTGTGATGACAAGGGCATGGGACAATGTGATGAGAGGGTTCATGGAACATTGTGATTCCAAGGGTTATGGAGTTTTGTGATGACAAAAGTCATGGAGCATTTTCATGTCAAGGGCGTGGTGCATTGTGGTGAGAAGGGCAGGGAGCATTTTGATGACAGGGTCATGCAGCAATTGGATGAAAAGTGTAATGGAACATTTTGATGACAGGGGTTATAGAACATTGTGATGTCAGGGGTCATGGAGCTTTGGGATGAAAAGGGTCATGGAGCATTTTGATGACAGGGGTTATGGAACATTGTGATGTCAGGGGTCATGGAACATTGTGATGATAAGGGGATGTAGCATTGTGATGACAGGGGTCATGGAGCATTGTGATTACAGGGGTGAGGGAGTATTGTGATGACTAGTGATGGAACATTGTGATATCTCTGTTGAGAGAGCATTTTGATGAGAAGTGCATGGAGCATTGTGATTACAAGGTTTATGGAGCATTACGATGACAAGGTTGTGGACCGTTGTGATGAAAATCACGTGGCACATTGTGATGACAAGGGTCATGGAGCATTGTTCTGACAAAGGCATGGAGCATTGTGATGACAAGGGTCACGGAGCATTGTGATGAAAAGTTCATGGAGTATTGTGGTTACAAAGGTCACAGAGCCTTGTGATGATGTGGGCATGGACCACTGTGATGACAAATGTTATGAAGCATTGTGATGACTGGAGTCACAGAGCATTGTGATGACAGGGGTCATGGAGCATTGTGATGACAAGGGCATGGAGCATTGTGATGACAGGGGCATGGAGCATTGGTCTGACAAGTTTAATAGATTATTGTGATGACAGTGGGCATGGGGCATTGTGATGACAAGGGCATGGGGCATTGTGATGAGAAGGTCATGGAGTATTGTGAAGACAGGTGTCAGGGAGCATTGTGATGACATATGTCATGGTCCATTGCGATGACAATGGCATGGAGCATTGTGATGCCAAATGTAATGGAGGATTGTGATGACAAATATAATGGAGCATTGTGATGACTAGGGCTTGGAGCATTATGATGACAAGGGCCATTGAAAATTTTCATGACAAGGTCGTGAAGCATTGTGATGACAAGGTGCTGGAGCATTGTGATGAGAAAACCATGGAGCCTTGTGAGACAAGTCTCATGGAGCACACTGATGAAAAGGGGCAAGGAGCATTGTGATTAGAGTGTCTTGGACAATTGTGATGACAAGGGCATGGAGCATTGTGATGAGAAGGCCAAGGAGCAGTCTGATGACATGCGTCATTGAGCTTTGTGATGACAAGGGCATGGAGCATTGTAATTACAGGTGTCTTGGAGCATTGTGATGAAAAAGGCATGGATCATTGTGATGAAAAAGGCATGGAGCCTTGTCATGACAGGGTTCAAGGAGCATACAGAGAACAAGTGTCTGGGAGCATTTTGATGACAAGTGTATTGAGCATTGTGATGACAAAGGTCATGGAGCATTGTGATGAGAAGACCATAGATAATTGTGATGACGAGCATCATGGGGCATTGTGATGACAAGTGTTATGGAATATTGTGATCACAAGGGTTTGGAGCAGTGTTATGACAGAGGTCATGGAGCATTTTGATTTCATTGTGATGACAATAGCCTGAAGCATTATGATGATGGGCATGGTGCATTGTGATGACAGGGTTCATGGATCATTGAGATAAAAAGGGACATGGAGCATTGTGATTACAGGGGTCTTGGAGCATTGTGATGAGAAGGGTCATGGAGCCTTGTGATGACAAGGCCATGGAACATCGTGATGGCAGGGGTCATGGAGCATTGTTATCACAGGGGTAATGGAGCATTGTGATGGCAAGGGCATGGAGCATTCTGATGACATACATCATGGAGCTTTGTGATGACAAGGGCATGTAGCACTGTGATTACAGGGGTCTTGGAGCATTGTGATGACAAGGGTCATGGAGCCTTGTGATGACAAGGCCGTGGAATGTTGTGATGGCAGGGGTCATGGAGCATTGTTATGACAGGGGTAATGGAGCATTGTGATGACAAGGGCATAGAACATTTGTCTGAAAAGTTTCATGGATTATTGTGATGAGAGTGGGCATGGAGCATTGTGATGACAAGGGCACGGAACACAGTGATACATGGGTCATGGAGGATTGTAATGACAAGGGCATGGAGCATTGTGATGAGAAGGGCATCGAGCAGTGTGATGACAAGCACCATGGAGCTTTTTGATGACAATTGCATGGAACAATGTGATGAGAGGTTTCATGGAGTATTGTGATGACAATGACATGGAGCATTGTGATGCCAAGGGTCATGGAGCTTTGTGATGACAAAGGTCATGGAGCATTTTGATGACAAGGGCGTGGTGCATTGTGATGAGAAGGGCAGGGAGCATTGTGATGACATTGTCATGGACCAATTTGATGAAAAGTGTCATGGAACATTTTGATGAGAGGCGTTATGTAACATTGTGATGTCAGGGGTCATGGAGCATTTTGATGAAAAGGGTCATGGAGCATTTTGATGACAGGGGTTATGGAACATTGTGATGTCAGGGATCATCGAACATTGTGATGATAAGTGCATGTAGCATTGTGATGACAGGAGTCATGGAACATTGTGATGACAGGGTTGAGGGAGTATTGTGATGAATAGTGATGTAACATTGTGATATCAGTGGTGAGAGAGCATTTTGATTTGAAGTGCATGGAGCATTGTGATGACAAGGTTTATGGAGCATTGTGATGACAAGATTGTGGAGCACTGTGACGACAAGCGCATGGTGCATTGTGATGACATGGGTCATGGAGCATTGTGCTGAGAAAGGCATAGAGCATTGTGATGACAAGGGTCAAAGAGCATTGTGATGAAAAGTTCATGAAGCATTGTGGTTAAAAAGGTCACAGAGACTGTTGATGACAAGGGCATGGACCATTGTGATGACAAAGGTCATGAAGCCTTGTGATGACTGGAGTCACGGAGCATTGTGATGACAGGGGTCATGGAGCATTGTGATAACAAGGGCATGGGGCATTGTGATGACAAGGGCATGGAGCATTGGTCTAATAAGTTTCATGGCTTATTGCGATGACAGTTGGAATGGCGCATTGTGATGACAAGGGCATGGAGCATTGTGATGACCAGGTCATTCATTATTGTGAAGACAGGTGTCAGGGAGCATTGTGATGACATATGTAATGGCCCATTGTGATGACAATGCCAAGGAGCATTGTGATGCCAAGTGTCATGGAGGATTCTGATGACAAAGGTAATGGAGCATTGTGATGACAA
The DNA here is from genome assembly GCF_949752795.1 of Hyperoodon ampullatus. NCBI lineage: Eukaryota > Metazoa > Chordata > Mammalia > Artiodactyla > Ziphiidae > Hyperoodon > Hyperoodon ampullatus. The sequence continues at coordinate 721,195 of NW_027640693.1, read as the reverse complement.
TGGCTTGGAGCATTGTGATGACAAGGGTCAGGGAGCATTGTGCTGACAAGTGCATGGAAAATTGTGATGACAAGGGACATGGAGCATTCTGATGACAAGCTTGTGGAGTATTTTGATGACAATGGCATGGAGCATTGGGATGAAAACGGCATGGTGCATTTTGATGAAAAAGGCATGGAGCCTTTTTGTGACAGGGTTCAAGGAGCATTCTGATGACAAGTGTCAGGGAGCAGTATGATGACAAGTGTATCGAGAATTGTGATGACAAAGGTCATGGAGCATTGTGATGAAAAGGGCATGGAGTATTGTGATGACAGGCATCATGGAGCATTGTGATGACAAGTGTTATGGAACATTGTGATCACAAGGGTTTGGAGCATTGTGATGACAGGGGTCATGGATCATTTTGATTTCAAGGAGCATGGAGCATTGTGATGACAAGGGCATGGAGCAATGTGATCCCAAGGTTCATGGAGGATTGTGATGGCAATGGTAATGGAGTATTGTGATGACAAGTGCATAGAACATTGTAATGACAGGGTCATGTAGCATTTTGCTGAACAAAGGCATGGAGCATTGTGATGACAGGTGTCATGGAGCACTGTGATAACAAGTGTCACGGAGCATTGTGATTACAGGGGTCATGGAGCATTGGGATGACAAGGGCATGCATCATTGTGATGACAAGTGTCATGGAGCATTGGGCTGAAAATGTTCATGGAGTATTGTGATGACAGGGGTCATGGAGCATTGTGATGACTAGGGAATGGAGCATTGTGATGACAAGAGTCCCGGATCATTGTGTTGTCAGGTGATATTGAGCGTTGTGATGACTGTGGTCATGGAGCATTGTGATGATATTGGTCATGGAGCATTGTGATGAGAAGGTCATGCAGCATTGGGCTGAAAATGTTCATAGAGTATTGTGATGACAGGGGTCATGGAGCATTGTGATGATAAGGGAATGGAGCATTTTGATGACAATGTCCTGGAGCATTGTGATGAGAAGACCATGGAGCCTTGTGATGACAAGTCTCATGGAGCATTCTGATGAAAAGGGGCATGGACCATTGTGATTACAGGGGTCTTGGAGCATTGTGATGACAAGGGCATGGAGCATTGTGATGAGAAGGCCATGGAGCATTCTGATGGCATGCATCATGGAGCTTTGTGATGACAAGGGCATGGATCATTGTGATGAAAAAGGCATGGAGCCTTGTCATGAAAGGGTTCAGGGAGCATACTGATGGCAAGAGTCAGGGAGCATTGTGATGACATGTGTATTGTGCATTGTGATGACAAATGTCATGGGGCATTGTGATGAGAAGTCCATTGATAATTGTGATGAGTAGCGTCATGGGGTATTGTGATGACAAGTGTTATGGAACATTGTGATCACAAGGGTTTGGAGCATTGTGATGACAGAGGTCATAGAGCATTTTGATTTCATTGTGATGACAAGAGCATGAAGCATTATGATGATGGGCATGGTGCATTGTGATGACAGGGTTCATGGAGCATTGTGATGAAAGGTGGCATGGAGCTTTGGTCTGACAAGTTTCATGGATTATTTTGATGACAGTGGGCATGGCACATTGTGATGACAAGGGCATGGAGCATTGTGATGACAAGGGTACGGAACATTGTGATGAAAAGTGCCATTGAGAATTTTGATGATAAAGTCGTGAAGCATTGTGATGACAAACACTTGGAGCTTGCTATGACAGGGGTCATGGAACATTGCAATGACAAGTGCATGGAGAATTGTGATGAAACAAGCATGTAACTTTGTGATGAGAAGTGTCATGTAGCATTGTGATGACAAGTACGTGGAGAATTTTTATGACAAGGGACATGGAGCATTGTGATAACCAGGGAATGGAGCATTGTGATGACAGGGGTCATGGAGCATTATTAAGACAAGGGCCATGGTGCATTGTGATATAAGACAATTCCTTATGAAAGGAATGTAAACCTGGCTAAATATGAACGGAATTAGGAAACAGAACAGAGTCTCAGATTTAGAAAACACTCTTATGCTTGCTTAAGGGGGAAGGAGAGGTGGGGAGACACACAAAACCAGAGTTTGATATTAACACATGTACCGTTCCATAATCCAAATACAGAAGAGACAAGCCCGACTCCTTCCTCAGTGAATGGGACTCAACACCCCTATTCCCCGCAGAGTAGTATATCTGACTAATAAGAATCTTAAAACCTATGTATTGATATGTCTCCATAAGGTAACCAAGTGTGTCTAGAATGACATAAACACGGCAGAGAGAATCAGCTCAAACCCACTATAGAAATGAATTTCAAAACAAAACAAAGAAACAGTGAAATTCTTACACAATACCTTCAGGGGTTCTGATGAAACTTAGAATGACCCTATCTACAACGACAGCTGGATGTGGCATAAGGCTGTTCACTTGGGACTGAGAGGATTGGTGAGATTGGGTGAGAAAATGCAGACCATTTAAAGCAATATTACCTGGCACCCATTCCATGGGTCCCAACTCTCCAGGTAGAAGGGAATATCACTACAGTTATAACATGTATGGGAAACCTAGAGAATGGACACCATCTGATGGTGAAAGGTTTCTAAAACTCTACTAATTTTTTTCTCTCCTTGTGCACCAGTTTGACATTCCAACTGCTGTAGTATCAATCTCCCAAATTGGAGAGTCAGCACCTATAACCTCCGGGTTCGCACAGTTGGCACGTTGTGTAGAGGATATAAGGGAAGAGGGAGAAACAATTAGAGAGTAGCTGTAGGCATTTGGATGGCCACATGTCACTCTAAATTCCCGTCACGAAGAAGAATTAACAAATTCTGAGCCAGCCCCCCCAATGGAACCAGTATAGGTCCTGAAGCAAAATTGTGGATTGGCAGTCAGCTCACAAAAACGCGAGTTGAAAAATGGAGCTCAGGGGCACAACAATTCACTAACTTGCAGAGTTATAAAGGACTACTCTCTTCCAAAAATCTGTTGAGAGAAAGCCATGAGGCGGACTTGAAAATGAGGCAGAAGTGCACGAAACAGATTTCCAGAAGTACTTTGGAATCTTCTTTAAACACAGGAAAAGCATCACAACTTCGACAATTATGGAATTGTCCATAAAGGGCGCATGCGTTTTCTCCTGAATATATTCAGGAGAAAACGCATATGCCCATTTTGGCCAACCAAGCAACCGCACAATGCAAATCTGCACTACAAAGAAGTATCACTTCCAACCGGTCAAAAGGGACATCCGTAAAATGTGTAAAAACAAGAAAGGCAAGACAGGATCTGGAGAACAGGGAGCCTTGTTATGCGGATGGGTGGGATGTAAATTGCCAGCAGCCACTCTGGAGGAGTGCATTGCGTTCCCAAAAAGAAGTAAACAACAGTGCTTCACAACCTAAGGCACTTCCAGTTACGGGAATATACCTTGGGAAAATTGAAAATCAATAAGACACAGCCACCCCAAAATTTATTGCAGAACTGCTTACAAGAACCTCGACTTCGGGACACCTTATAAATACCAGGAAAGACAAAAATGGTAAAGAAATTGTGGTACATACGTATGATGGAATATCCCTCAGCCATGAAGTCAACGTCATAAGGCCAGTAGCAGCATAATGACGGGATTCATGTACGATGATTCTAACTGAAAAAATCACACATAAAAATAAACTTATCATAAGATATCACTTATGAAGGGTATATAAACATGGCTACACATGGAAGGAATTAGGAAAGGGAACAGAGTCTCATATTTAGAAAACACTCTTATGCATGCTTAAGGGGAAAGCAGAGGTGGGGTGATGAATAAAACCAGAGTTTGATATTAGCACAGGTACGGTTCCATAATCCAAATACAGAATAGACAAGACCTACTCCTTCCTATGTGAACGGGACTCAAAACCCCATATTTCCCGCAGAGGAATATATCTTAGTATAAGAATCATAAAACCTATGTATTGATATGTCTCCGTAAGGGAATCAAGTGTGTCTAGACTGGCATATACATGGCAGCGAGAATCAGCTCAAACCCACTATAAAAAGGAATTTCAAAAACAAAACAAAAAACCTGGGAAATTCTTTACAATTCCTTCAGGGTCTCTGATGAAACCTGGAATGACCCTATCTACAACGACAGCTGGATTTGGCATAAGGCTGGACACTTGGGACTGAGAGGATTGGTGAGATTGGGTGAGCAAATGCAGACCCTTTAAAGCAATAATGCATGGCACCCATTCGATGGGTCCCAACTCTCCAGGTTGAAGGGAATATTACTACAGCTATAACATGTACGGGAAACCTAGAGAACGGACACACTGTGAATATGAAAGTTTTCTAAAACTCAACGAATAGTTCCTCTGCTGGTGCTCCGGTTTGACTTTCCATCTGCTTTACTATCAATCTCCCAACTTGGAGAGACAGCCCCTTTAACCTCCTGGTTCGCACAGGTTGCCAATTTGGCAGAGGATGAAAGGGAAGAGGGAGAACCAATGAGACAGTAGCTGTTAGGCATTTGGACGGGCACATATCACTCTAACTTCTCGGCAGGAAGAAGAATTAACCAAAGTCGCAGCACCCAACCCGGAACCAGCATAGGTCCTGAACCAAAATTTTGGACTTGCGGTCAGCTCACCAAAAACGAGTTGAAAAATGGAGCTCAGGGGCACAGCAATTCACAAACTGGCAGAGTAATAAAGGACAACTATCGTCCAAAAATATGTTGAGGGAAGGCAACGAGGCGGACTTGGAAGCGAGGCAGAATAGCAGGAAAGAGATTTCAAGAGGTACGTTGGAATCGCCTTTAAAGCTCAGGAAGACGGGCCCAACTTCGACAATGATGCACTTGGCCAAAAAGGGCGTATGCGTTTTCTCCTGAATATATTCAGGAGAAAACGCATACGCCCTTTTTGGCCAAGCAAGCAAGCGGGCAATGCAAATCTGCACTACAAAGAAGTATCACTTTCCACCGGTCAACAGGGACATCCACAAAATGTGTAAAAACCAGAAAGGCAAGACAGGCCCTGGAGAACAGGGAGCCTTGTTATGCTGATGGGCGGGATGTAAATTGCCAACTGCCTCTCTGGAGGAGTGCATTGTGTTCCCTAAAACAAGTAAAGAACAGAGCTACAGAGCCAAGGGCACTTCCAGTCTAGGGAATATTCCTTGGGAAAACTGAAAATCAATAAGACAGAGCCACCCCAAAATTTAGGGCTGCACTGCTTACAAGGACCTCAACTTGGGTACACCTTAAATATCCCAGGAAATATAAAAATGGTTCAAAAAATTGTGGTACTTACGTACGATGGAATATCCCTCAGCCATGAAATCAATGTCATCAGACCAGTAGCAGCAAAATGGGTGGATTCAGGTACGATGATTCTAAGTGAAATAAGTCACACAGAAAAAGAAACTTATCATAAGATATCACTTATGAAGATCCTGTAAACATGGCTACACTTGAACTGAGTTAGGAAAGAGAACAGTGTCTCACATTTAGAAAACACTCTTATGCCTGCTTAAGGGGGAAGGAGTGGTGGGGTGATGCATAAAACCAGAGTTTGATATAAGCACAGGTACCGTTTCAAAAACCAACTATGGAATAGACAAGACCTACACCTTCCTCAGTGAAAGGGACTCAAAACCCCATATTTCCCGCAGAGGAATATATCTGACTAGTAAGAATCTTAAAACCTATGTATTGATATGTCTCCGTAAGGGAATCAAGTGTGTCTAGACTGGCATAAACATGGCAGCGAGAATCAGCTCAAACCCACTATAAAAAGGAATTTCAAAAACAAAACAAAAAAACTGGGAAATTCTTTACAATTCCTTCAGGGTCTCTGATGAAACCTGGAATGACCCTATCTACAATGACAGCTGGATGTGGCATAAGGAGGGACACTTGGGACTGAGACGAATGGTGAGATTGGGTGAGCAAATGCAGACCCTTTAAAGCACAAATGCCTGGCACCCATTCCATGGGTCCCAACTCTCCAGGTTGAAGGGAATATTACTACAGCTATAACATGTACAGGAAACCTAGAGAACGGACACACTGTGAATACGAAAGGTTTCTAAAACTCAACGAATAGTCCCTCTCCTGGTGCTCCGGTTTGACTTTCCATCTGCTTTACTATCAACCTCCCAACTTGGAGAGACAGACCCTTTAACCTCCTGATTCGCACAGGTTGCCAATTTGGCAGAGGATGAAAGGGAAGAGGGAGAACCAATGAGACAGTAGCTGTTAGGCATTTGGACGGGCACATATCACTCTAACTTCCTGGCAGGAAGAAAAATTAACCAAAGTCTCAGCCCCGCACGGGGAACCAGCATAGGTCCTGTACCAAAATTTTGGACTTTCGGTCAGCTCACAAAAAACGAGTTGAAAAATGGAGCTCAGGGGCACAGCAATTCACAAACTGGCCGAGTAATAACGGACAACTATCATCCAAAAATCTGTTGAGGGAAGGCAACGAGGCGGACTTGAAAGCGAGGCAGAATAGCAGGAAACAGATTTCAAGAGGTACGTTGGAATCGCCTTTAAAGCACAGGAAGAGGGGCACAACTTCGACAATGATGCACTTGGCCAAAAAGTGTGTATGCGTTTTCTCCTGAATATATTCAGGAGAAAACGCATAAGCCCTTTTTGGGCAAGCAAGCAAGCGGGCAATGCAAATCTGCACTACAAAGAAGTATCACTTCCCAACGGTCAAAAGGGACATCCACAAAAATGCGTAAAAACCAGTAATGCAAGACAGGCCCTGGAGAACAGGGAGCCTTGTTATGCTGATGGGCGGGATGTAAATTGCCAACTGAATGTCTAGAGGAGTACATTGTGTTCCCTAAAAGAAGTAAAGAACAGAGCTACAGAGCCAAGGGCCTTTTCCAGTCTAGGGAATATACCTTGGGAAAACTGAAAATGAATAAGACAGAGCCACCCCAAAATTTAGGAATGCACTGCTTACAAGGACCTCAACTTGGGTACACCTTAAATATCCCAGGATATATAAAAATGGTTCAAAAAATTGTGGTACTTACGTACGATGGAATATCCCTCAGCCATGAAATCAATGTCATAAGACCAGTAGCAGCAAAATGGGTGGATTCAGGTACGATGATTCTAAGTGAAATAAGTCACACAGAAAAAGAACTTATCATAAGATATCACTTATGAAGATCCTGGAAACATGGCTACACTTGAAGTGAGTTAGGAAACAGAACAGTGTCTAACATTTAGAAAACACTCTTATGCCTGCTTAAGGGGGAAGGAGAGGTGGGGTGATGCATCAAACCAGAGTTTGATATAAGCAGAGGTACCATTCCAAAAACCAACTATGGAATAGACAAGACCTACACCTTCCTCAGTGAAAGGGACTCAAAATCCCATATTTCCCGCAGAGGAATATATCTGACTAGTAAGAATCTTAAAACCTATGTATTGATATGTCTCCATAAGGGAATCTAGTGTGTCTAGACTGGCATAAACATGGCAGCGAGAATCAGCTCAAACCCACTATAAAAAGGAATTTCAAAAACAAAACAAAAAAACTGGGAAAATCTTTCCAATTCCTTCAGGGTCTCTGATGAAACCTGGAATGACCCTATCTACAATGACAGCTGTATTTGGCATAAGGAGGGATACTTGGGACTGAGACGAATGGTGAGATTGGGTGAGCAAATGCAGACGCTTTAAAGCACAAATGCCTGGCACCCATTCCATGGGTCCCAACTCTCCAGGTTGAAGGGAATATTACTACAGCTATAACATGTACGGGAATCCTAGAGAACGGACACACTGTGAATACGAAAGGTTTCTAAAACTCAACGAATAGTCCCTCCCCTGGTGCTCCAGTTTGACTTTCCAACTGCTTTACTATCAACCTCCCAACTTGGAGAGACAGACCCTTTAACCTCCTGGTTCGCACAGGTTGCCAATTTGGCAGAGGATGAAAGGGAAGAGGGAGAACCAATGAGAGAGTAGCTGTTAGGCATTTGGACGGGCATATATCACTCTAACTTCCCGGCAGGAAGAAAAATTAACCAAAGTCTCAGCCCCCCACCGGGAACCAGCATAGGTCCTGAACCAAAATTTTGGACTTGCGGTCAGCTCACAAAAAACGAGTTGAAAAATGGAGCTCAGGGGCACAGCAATTCACAAACTGGCCGAGTAATAAAGGACAACTATCGTCCAAAAATCTGTTGAGGGAAGGCAACGAGGCGGACTTGAAAGCGAGGCAGAATAGCAGGAAACAGATTTCAAGAGGTACGTTGGAATCGCCTTTAAAGCACAGGAAGAGGGGCACAACTTAGACAATGGTGCACTTGGCCAAAAAGGGCGTATGCGTTTTCCCCTGAGTATATTCAGGAGAAAACGCATACGCCCTTTTTGGCCAAGCAAGCAAGCAGGCAATGCAAATCTGCACTACAAAGAAGTATCACTTCCCACCGGTCAAAAGGGACATCCACAAAATGTGTAAAAACCAGAAAGGCAAGACCGGCCATGGAGAACAGGGAGCCTTGTTATGCTGATGGGCGGGATGTAAATTGCCAACTGCCTCTCTGGAGGAGTGCATTGTGTTCCCTAAAACAAGTAAAGAACAGAGCTACAGAGCCAAGGGTACTTCCAGTCTATGGAATGTACCTTGGGAAAACTGAAAATCAATAAGACAGTGCCACCCCAAAATTTTGGGCTGCACTGCTTACAAGGACCTCAACTTGGGTACACCTTAAATATCCCAGGAAATATAAAAATGGTTCAAAATATTGTGGTACTTACGTATGATGGAATATCCCTCAGCCATGAAATCAATGTCATAAGACCAGTAGCAGCAAAATGGGTGGATTCAGATATGATGATTCTAAGTGAAATAAGTCACAGAGAAAAAGAAACTTATCATAAGATATCACTTATGAAGATCCTGTAAACATGGTTACACTTGAACTGAGTTAGGAAAGAGAACAGAGTCTCACATTTAGAAAACACTCTTATGCCTGCTTAAGGGGGAAGGAGAGGTGGGGTGCTGCATAAAACCAGAGTTTGATATAAGCACAGGTACCGTTCCAAAAACCAACTATGGAATAGACAAGACCTACACCTTCCTCAGTGAAAGGGACTCAAAACCCCATATTTCCAGCAGAGGAATATATCTGACTAGTAAAAATCTTAAAACCTATGTATTGATATGTCTCCGTAAGGGAATCAAGTGTGTCTAGACTGGCATAAACATGGCAGCGAGAATCAGCTCAAACACACTATAAAAAGGAATTTCAAAAACAAAACAAAAAAACTGGGAAATTCTTTACAATTCCTTCAGGGTCTCTGATGAAACCTGGAATGACCCTATCTACAACGACAGCTGGCAGTGGCATAAGGCTGGAAACTTGGGACTGAGAGGATTGGTGAGATTGGGTGAGCAAATGCAGACCCTTTAAAGCACAAATGCCTGGCACCCATTCCATGGGTCCCAACTCTCCAGGTTGAAGGGAATATTACTACAGTTATAACATGTACCGGAAACCTAGAGAACGGACACACTGTGAATACGAAAGGTTTCTAAAACTCAACGAATAATCCCTCTACTGGTGCTCCGATTTGACTTTCCATCTGCTTTACTATCAATCTCTCAACTTGGAGAGACAGCCCCTTTAACCTCCTGGTTCGCACAGGTTGCCAATTTGGCAGAGGATGAAAGGGAAGAGGGAGAACCAATGAGAGAGTAGCTGTTAGGCATTTGGACGGGCACATATCACTGTAATTTCCCGGCAGGAAGAAGAATTAACCAAAGTCTCAGCCACCCCCCGGGAAACAGTATAGGTCCTGAACCAAAATTTTGGACTTGCGGTCAGCTCACCAAAAACGAGTTGAAAAATGGAGCTCAGGGGCACAGCAATTCACAAACTGGCCGAGTAATAAAGGACAACTATCGTCCAAAAATCTGTTGAGGGAAGGCAACGAGGCGGACTTGAAAGCGAGGCAGAATAGCAGGAAACAGATTTCAAGAGGTACGTTGGAATCACCTTTAAAGCACAGGAAGAGGGGCACAACTTCGACAATGATGCACTTGGCCAAAAAGGGCGTATGCGTTTTCTCCTGAATATATTCAGGAGAAAACGCATACGCCCTTTTTGGCCAAGCAAGCAAGCGGGCAATGCAAATCTGCACTACAAAGAAGTATCACTTCCCACCGGTCAAAAGGGACATTCACAAAATGTGTAAAAACCAGAAAGGCAAGACATGCCCTGGAGAACAGGGAGCCTTGTTATGCTGATGGGCGGGATGTAAATTGCCAACTGCCTCTCTGGAGGAGTACATTGTGTTCCCTAAAACAAGTAAAGAACAGAGCTACAGAGCCAAGGGCACTTCCAGTCTAGGGAATATACCTTGGGAAAACTGAAAATCAATAAGACTGAGCCACCCCAAAATTTAGGGCTGCACTGCTTACAAGGACCTCAACTTGGGTACACCTTAAATATCCCAGGAAATATAAAAATGGTTCAAAAAATTGTGGTACTTATGTACGATGGAATATCCCTCAGCCATGAAATCAATGTCATAAGACCAGTAGCAGCAAAATGGGTGGATTCAGGTACGATGATTCTAAGTGAAATAAGTCACACAGGAAAAGAAACATATCATAAGATATCACTTATGAAGATCCTGTAAACATGGCTACACTTGAACTGAGTTAGGAAAGAGAACAGTGTCTCATATTTAGAAAACACTCTTATGCCTGCTTAAGGGGGAAGGAGACGTGGGGTGATGCATAAAACCAGAGTTTGATATAAGCACAGGTACCGTTCCAAAAACCAACTATGGAATAGACAAGACCTACACCTTCCTCAGTGAAAGGGACTCAAAACCCCATATTTCCCGCAGGGGAATATATCTGACTAGTAAGAAACTTAAAACCTATGTATTGATATGTCTCCGTAAGGGAATCAAGTGTGTCTAGACTGGCATAAACATGGCAGCGAGAATCAGCTCAAACCCACTATAAAAAGGAATTCCAAAAACAAAACAAAAAACCTGGGAAATTCTTTACAATTCCTTCAGGGTCTCTGATGAAACCTGGAATGACCCTATCTACAATGACAGCTGGATGTGGCATAAGGAGGGCCACTTGGGACTGAGACGAATGGTGAGATTGGGTGAGCAAATGCAGACCCTTTAAAGCACAAATGTCTGGCACCCATTCCATGGGTCCCAACTCTCCAGGTTGAAGGGAATATTACTACAGTTATAACATGTACCGGAAACCTAGAGAACGGACACACTGTGAATACGAAAGGTTTCTAAAACTCAACGAATAGTCCCTCTCCTGGTGCTCCTGTTTGACTTTCCATCTGCTTTACTATCAACCTCCCAACTTGGAGAGACAGCCCCTTTAACCTCCTGGTTCGCACAGGTTGCCAATTTGGCAGAGGATGAAAGGGAAGAGGGACAACCAATGAGAGAGTAGCTGTTAGGCATTTGGACGGGCACATATCACTGTAATTTCCCGGCAGGAAGAAGAATTAATCAAAGTCTCAGCCACCAACCGGGAACCAGTATAGGTCCTGAACCAAAATTTTGGACATGCGGTCAGCTCACCAAAAACGAGTTGAAAAATGGAGCTCAGGGGCACAGCAATTCACAAACTGGCCGAGTAATAAAGGACAACTATCGTCCAAAAATCTGTTGAGGGAAGGCAGCGAGGCGGACTTGAAAGCGAGGCAGAATAGCAGGAAACAGATTTCAAGAGGTACGTTGGAATCGCCTTTAAAGCACAGGAAGACGGGCACCACTTCGACAATGATGCACTTGGCCAAAAAGGGCGTATGCGTTTTCTCCTGTATATATTCAGGAGAAAACTCATACGCACTTTTTGGCCAAGCAAGCAAGCGGGTAATGCAAATCTGCACTACAAAGAAGTATCACTTCCCACTGGTCAAAAGGGACATCCACAAAATGTGTAAAAACCAGAAAGGCAAGACCGGCCCTGGAAAACAGGGAGCCTTGTTATGCAGATGGGCGGGATGTAAATTGCCAACTGCCTCTCTGGAGGAGTACATTGTGTTCCCTAAAACAAGTAAAGAACAGAGCTACAGAGCCAAGGGCACTTCCAGTCTAGGGAATATACCTTGGGAAAACTGAAAGTCAATAAGACAGAGCCACCCCAAAATTTAGGGCTGCAGAGCTTACAAGGACCTCAACTTCGGTACACCTTAAATATCCCAGGAAATATAAAAATGGTTCAAAAAATTGTGGTACGTACGTACGATGGAATATCCCTCAGCCATGAAATCAATGTCATAAGACCAGTAGCAGCAAAATGGGTGGAATAAGGTACGATGACTCTAAGTGAAATAAGTCACACAGAAAAAGAAACTTATCATAAGATATCACTTATGAAGATTTTGTAAACATGGCTACACTTGAACTGAGTTAAGAAAGAGAACAGTGTTTCACATTTAGAAAACACTCTTATGCCTGCTTAAGGGGGAAGGGGAGGTGGGGTGATGCATAAAACCAGAGTTTGATATAAGCACAGGTACCGTTCCAAAAACCAACTATGGAATAGACAAGACCTACACCTTCCTCAGTGAAAGGGACTCAAAACCCCATATTTCCCGCAGAGGAATATATCTCCCTAGTAAGAATCTTAAAACCTATGTATTGATATGTCTCCATAAGGGAATCAAGTGTGTCTAGACTGGCATAAACATGGCAGCGAGAATCAGCTCAAACCCACAATAAAAAGGAATTTCAAAAACAAAACGAAAAAACTGGGAAATTCTTTACAATTCCTTCAGTGTATCTGATGAAACCTGGAATGACCCTATCTACAACGACAGCTGGATGTGGCATAAGGCTGGACACTTGGGACTGAGAGGTTTGGTGAGATTGGTTGAGCAAATGCAGACCCTTTAAAGCAATAATGCATGGCACCCATTCCATGGTTCCCAACTCTCCAGGTTAAAGGGAATATTACTACAGCTATAACATGTATGGGAAACCTAGAGAACGGACACACTTTGAATACGAAAGGTTTCTAAAACTCAACGAATAGTCCCTCTACTGGTGCTCCGGTATGACTTTCCATCTGATTTACTATCAACCTCCCAACTTGGAGAGACAGCCCCTTTAACCTCCTGGTTCGCACAGGTTGCCAATTTGGCAGAGGATGAAAGGGAAGAGGGACAACCAATGAGAGAGTAGCTGTTAGGCATTTGAACGGGCACATATCATTGTAATTTTCCGGCACGAAGAAGAATTAACCAAAGTCTCAGCCCTCCACCGGGAACCAGCATAGGTCCTGAAGCAAAATTTTGGACTTGCGGTCAGCTCACCAAAAACGAGTTGAAAAATGGAGCTCAGGGGCACAGCAATTCACAAACTGGCCGAGTAATAAAGGACAACTATCGTCCAAAAATCTGTTGAGGAAGGCAACGAGGCGGACTTGAAAGCGAGGCAGAATAGCAGGAAACAGATTTCAAGAGGTACTTTGGAAACGCCTTTAAAGCACAGGAAGAGGGGCACAACTTCCACAATGATGCACTTGGCCAAAAAGGGCGTATGCGTTTTCTCCTGAATATATTCAGGAGAAAACGCATACGCCCTTTTTGGGCAAGCAAGGAAGTGGGCAATGCAAATCTACACTACAAAGAAGTATCACTTCCCACCGGTCAAAAGGGACATCCAAAAAAATGTGTAAAAACCAGAAAGGCAAGACAGGCCCTGGAGAACAGGGAGCCTTGTTATGCTGATGGGCGGGATGTAAATTGCCAACTTCCTCTCTGGAGGAGTACATTGTGTTCCCTAAAACAAGTAAAGAACAGAGCTACAGAGCCAAGGGCACTTCCAGTCTAGGGAATATACCTTGGGAAAACTGAAAATCAATAAGACAGAGCCACCCCAAAATTTAGGGCTGCACTGCTTACAAGGACCTCAACTTGGGTACACCTTAAATATCCCAGGAAATATAAAAATGGTTCAGAAAATTGTGGTACTTACGTACGATGGAATATCCCTCAGCCATGAAATCAATGTCATAAGACCAGTAGCAGCAAAATGGGTGGATTCAGTTACGCTGATCCTAAGTGAAATAAGTCACACAGAAAAAGAAACTTATCATAAGATATCACTTATGAAGATCCTGTAAACATGGCTACACTTGAACTGAGTTAGGAAAGAGAACAGTGTCTCACATTTAGAAAACACTCTTATGCCTGCTTAAGGGGGAAGGAGAGGTGGGGTGCTGCATAAAACCAGAGTTTGATATAAGCACAGGTACCGTTCCAAAAATCAACTATGGAATAGACAAGACCTACACCTTCCTCAGTGAAAGGGACTCAAAACCCCATATTTCCCGCAGAGGAATATATCTGACTAGTAATAATCTTAAAACCTATGTATTGATATGTCTCCGTAAGGGAATCAAGTGTGTCTAGACTGGAATAAACATGGCAGCGAGAATCAGCTAAAACCCACTATAAAAAGGAATTTCAAAAACAAAACAAAAAACTGGGAAATTCTTTACAATTCCTTCAGGGTCTCTGATGAAACCTGGTATGACCCTATCTACAATGTCAGCTGGATGTGGCATAACGAGGGACACTTGGGACTGATACGATTGGTGAGATTGGGTGAGCAAATCCAGACCGTTTAAAGCACAAATGCCTGGCACCCATTCCATGGGTCCCAACTCTCCAGGTTGACGGGAATATTACTACAGCTATAACATGTACGGGAAACCTAGAGAACGGACACACTGTGAATACGAAAGGTTTCTAAAACTCAACGAATAGTCCCTCTCCTGGTGCTCTGGTTTGTCTTTCCATCTGCTTTACTATAAACCTCCCAACTTGGAGAGACAGCCCCTTTAACCTCCTGGTTCGCACAGGTTGCCAATTTGGCAGAGGATGAAAGGGAAGAGGGAGAACCAATGAGAGAGTAGCTGTTAGGCATTTGGACGGGCACAAATCACTGTAATTTCCCGACAGGAAGAAGAATTAACCAAAGTCTCAGCCACCCACCGGGAACCAGTATAGGTCCTGAACCAAAATTTTGGGCTTGCGGTCAGCTCACCAAAAACGAGTTGAAAAATGGAGCTCAGGGGCACAGCAATTCACAAACTGGCCGAGTAATAAAGGACAACTATCGTCCAAAAATCTGTTGAGGGAAGGCAACGAGGCGGACTTGAAAGCGAGGCAGAATAGCAGGAAACAGATTTCAAGAGGTACGTTGGAATCGCCTTTAAAGCACAGGAAGAGGGGCACAACTTCGACAATGATGCACTTGGCCAAAAAGGGCGTATGCGTTTTCTCCTGAATATATTCAGGAGAAAACGCATACGCCCTTTTTGGCCAAGCAAGCAAGCGAGCAATGCAAATCTGCACTACAAAGAAGTATCACTTCCCACCGTACAAAAGGGACATCCACAAAATGTGTAAAAACCAGAAAGGCAAGACAGGCCCTGGAGAACAGGGAGCCTTGTTATGCTGATGGGCAGGATGTAAATTGCCAACTGCCTCTCTGGAGGAGTGCATTGTGTTCCCTAAAACAAGTAAAGAACAGAGCTACAGAGCCAAGGGCACTTCCAGTCTAGGGAATATACCTTGGGAAAACTGAAAATGAATAAGACAGAGCCACCCCAAAATTTAGGGCTGCACTGCTTACAAGGATGTCAACTTGGGTACACCTTAAATATCCCAGGAAATATAAAAATGGTTCAGAAAATTGTGGTACTTACGTACGATGGAATATCCCTCAGCCATGAAATCAATGTCATAAGACCAGTTGCAGCAAAATGGGTGGATTCAGGTACGATGATTCTAAGTGAAATAAGTCACACAGAAAAAGAAACTTATCATAAGATATCACTTATGAAGATCCTGTAAACATGGCTACACTTGAACTGAGTTAGGAAAGAGAACAGTGTCTCACATTTAGAAAACACTCTTATGCCTGCTTAAGGGGGAAGGAGAGGTGGGGTGATGCATAAAACCAGAGTTTGATATAAGCACACGTACCGTTCCAAAAACCAACTATGGAATAGACAAGACCTACACCTTCCTCAGTGAAAGGGACTCAAAACACCATATTTCCCACAGAGGAATATATCTGACTAGTAAAAATCTTAAAACCTATGTATTGATATGTCTCCGTAAGGGAATCAAGTGTGTCTAGACTGGCATAAACATGGTAGCGAGAATCAGCTCAAACCCACTATAAAAAGGAATTCCAAAACAAAACAAAAAAACTGGGAAATTCTTTACAATTCCTTCAGGGTCTCTGATGAAACCTGGAATGACCCTATCTACAACGACAGCTGGATGTGGCATAAGGCTGGACACTTGGGACTGAGAGGATTGGTGATATTGGGTGAGCAAATACAGCCCTTTTAAAGCACAAATGCCTGGCACCCATTCCATGTGTCCCAACTCTCCAGGTTGAAGGGAATATTATTACAGCTATAACATGTACAAGAAACCAAGAGAACTGACACACTGTGAATATGAACGGTTTCTAAAACTCAACGAATAGTCCCTCTCCTGGTGCTCCGGTTTGACTTTCCATCTGCTTTACTATCAACCTCCCAACTTGGAGAGACAGCCCCTTTAACCTCCTGGTTCACACAGGTTTCCAATTTGGCAGAGGATGAAAGGGAAGAGGGAGAACCAATGAGAGAGTAGCTGTTAGGCATTTGGACGGGCACATATCACTCTAACATCCCGGCAGGAAGAAGTATTAACCAAAGTCTCAGCCCCCCACCGGGAACCAGCATAGGTCCTGAACCAAAATTTTGGACTTGCGGTCAGCTCACCAAAAACGAGTTGAAAAATGGAGCTCAGGGGCACAGCAATTCACAAACTGGCCGAGTAATAAAGGACAACTATCGTCCAAAAATCTATTGAGAGAAGGCAACGAGGCGGACTTGAAAGCGAGGCAGAATAGCAGGAAACAGATTTCAAGAGGTACGTTGGAATAGCCTTTAAAGCACAGGAAGAGGGGCACAACTTCGACAATGATGCACTTGGCCAAAAAGGGCGTATGCGTTTTCTCCTGAATATATTCAGGAGAAAACGCATACGCCCTTTTTGGCCAAGCAAGCAAGCGGGCAATGCAAATCTGCACTACAAAGAAGTATCACTTCCCACCGGTCAAAAGGGACATCCACAAATGTGTAAGAACAAGAAAGGCAAGACAGGCCCTGGAGAACAGGGAGCCTTGTTATGCTGATGGGCGGGATGTAAATTGCCAACTGCCTCTCTGGAGGAGTGCATTGTGTTCCCTAAAACAAGTAAACAACAGAGCTACAGAGCCAAGGGCACTTCCAGTCTAGGGAATATACCTTGGGAAAACTGAAAATCAATAAGACAGAGCCACCCCAAAATTTAGGGCTGCACTCATTACAAGGACCTCAACTTGGGTACACCTTAAATATCCCAGGAAATATAAAAATTGTTCAAAAAATTGTGGTACTTAAGTACGATGGAATATCCCTCAGCCATGAAATCAATATGATAAGACCAGTAGCAGGAAAATGGGTGGATTCAGGTATGATGATTCTAAGTGAAATAAGTCACAAAGAAATAGAAACTTATCATAAGATATCACTTATGAAGATCCTGTAAACATGGCTACACTTGAACTGAGTTAGGAAAGAGAACAGTGTCTCACATTTAGAAAACACTCTTATGCCTGCTTAAGGGGGAAGGAGAGGTAGGGTGATGCATAAAACCAGAGTTTGATATAAGCACAGGTACCGTTCCAAAAACCAACTATGGAATAGACAAGACCTACACCTTCCTCAGTGAAAGGGACTCAAAACCCTATATTTCCCGCAGAGGAATATATCTGACTAGCAAGAATCTTAAAACCTATGTATTGATATGTCTCCGTAAGGGAATCAAGTGTGTCTAGACTGGCATAAACTTGGCAGCGAGAATCAGCTCAAACCCACTATAAAAAGGAATTTCAAAAACAAAACAGAAAAACTGGGAAATTCTTTACAATTGCTTCAGGGTCTCTGATGAAACCTGGAATGACCATATGTACAACGACAGCTGGATGTGGCATAAGGCTGAACACTTGGGACTGAGACGACTGGTGAGATTGGGTGAGCAAACGCAGACCCTTTAAAGCACAAATGCCTGGCACCCATTCCAAGGGTCCCAACTCTCCAGGTTGAAGGGAATATTACAACAGCTATAACATGTACGGGAAACCTAGAGAACGGACACACTGTGAATACGAAAGGTTTCTAAAACTCAACGAATAGTCCCTCTACTGGTGCGCCGGTTTGACTTTCCATGTGCTTTACTATCAATCTCCCAACTTTGAGAGACAGCCCCTTTAACCTCCTTGTTTGCACAGGTTTCCAATTTGGCAGAAGATGAAAGGGAATAGGGAGAACAAAAGAGAGAGTAGCTGTTAGGCATTTGGACTTGCACATATCACTCTAATTTCCCGGCAGGAATAAGAATTAACCAAAGTCTCAGTCCCCCACCGGGAACCAGCATAGGTCCTGAACCAGAATTTTGGACATGTGGTCAGCTCACAAAAAACGAGTTGAAAAATGGAGCTCAGGGGCACAGCAATTCATAAACTGGTGGAGTAATAAAGGACAACTATCGTCCAAAAATCTATTGAGGGAAGGCAAGGAGGCGGACTTGAAAGCGAGGCAGAATAGCAGGAAACAGATTTCAAGAGGTACGTTGGAATCACCTTTAAAGCACAGGAAGAGGGGCACAACTTTGACAATGATGCACTTGGCCAAAAAGGGCGTATGCGTTTTCTCCTGAATATATTCAGGAGAAAACGCATACGCCCTTTTTGGCCAAGCAAGCAAGCCGGCAATGCAAATCTGCACTACAAAGAAGTATCACTTCCCACCGGTCAAAAGGGACATCCACAAAATGTGTAAAAACCAGAAAGGCAAGACAGGCCCTGGAGAACAGGGAGCCTTGTTATGCTGATGGGCGGGATGTAAATTGCCAACTGCCTCCCTGGAGGAGTGCATTGTGTTCCCTAAAAGAAGTAAACAACAGAGCAACAGAGCCAAGGGCACTTCCAGTCTAGGGAATATACCTTGGAAAAACTGAAAATCAATAAGACAGAGCCACCCCAAAATTTAGGGCTGCACTGCTTACAAGGACCTCAACTTGGGTACACCTTAAATATCCCAGGAAATATAAAAATGGTTCAAAAAATTGTGGTACTTACGTACGATGGAATATCCCTCAGCCATGAAATCAATGACATAAGACGAGTAGCAGCAATATGGGTGGATTCAGGTACGATGATTCTAAGTGAAATAAGTCACACAGAAAAAGAAACTTATCATAAGATATCACTTATGAAGATCCTGTAAACAAGGCTACAGTTGAACTGAGTTAGGAAAGAGAACAGAGTCTCACATTTAGAAAACACTCTTATGCCTGCTTAAGGGGGAAGGAGAGGTGGGGTGATGCATAAAACCAGAGTTTGATATAAGCACAGGTACCGTTCCCAAAACCAACTATGGAATAGACAGGACCTACACCTTCCTCAGTGAAAGGGACTCAAAACCCCATCTTTCCCACAGAGGAATATATCTGACTAGTAAGAATCTTAAAACCTATGTATTGATATGTCTCCGTAAGGGAATCAAGTGTGTCTAGACTGGCATAAACATGGCAGCGAGAATCAGCTCAAACCAACTATAAAAAGGAATTTCAAAAACAAAACAAAAAAACTCTGAAATTCTTTACAATTCCTTCAGGGTCTCTGATGAAACCTGGTATGACCCTATCTACAACGACAGCTGGATGTGGCATAAGGCTGGACACTTGGGACTGAGAGGATTGGTGAGATTGGGGGAGCAAATGCAGACCCTTTAAAGCACAAATGCCTGGCACCCATTCCATGCTTCCCAACTCTCTAGGTTGAAGGGAATATTACTACAGTTATAACATGTAAGAGAAACCTAGAGAATGGACCCACGTTGAATATGAAAGTTTTCTAAAACTCAACGAATAATCCCTATCCTGGTGCTCCGTTTTGACTTTCCATCTGCTTTACTATCAATCTCCCAAGTTTGAGAGACAGCCCCTTTAACCTCCTGGTTCGCACAGGTTTCCAATTTGGCAGAGGATGAAAGGGAAGAGGGAGAACCAATGAGAGAGTAGCTGTCAGGAATTTGGACGGGCACATATCACTCTAACTTCCCAGCAGGAAGAAGAATTAACCAAAGTCTCAGCCACCCACCGGGAACCAGTATAGTTCCTGAACCAAAATTTTGGACTTGCGGTCAGCTCACAAAAAACGAGTTGAAAAATGGAGCTCAGGGGCACAGCAATTCACAAACTGGCCGAGTAATAAAGGACAACTATCGTCCAAAAATCTGTTGAGGGAAGGCAACGAGGCGGACTTGAAAGCGAGGCAGAATAGCAGGAAACAGATTTCAAGAGGTACGTTGGAATCGCCTTTAAAGCACAGGAAGAGGGGCACAACTTCGACAATGATGCACTTGGCCAAAAAGGGCGTATGCGTTTTCTCCTGAATATATTCAGGAGAAAACGCATACGCCCTTTTTGGCCAAGCAAGCAAGCGAGCAATGCAAATCTGCACTACAAAGAAGTATCACTTCCCACCGTACAAAAGGGACATCCACAAAATGTGTAAAAACCAGAAAGGCAAGACAGGCCCTGGAGAACAGGGAGCCTTGTTATGCTGATGGGCAGGATGTAAATTGCCAACTGCCTCTCTGGAGGAGTGCATTGTGTTCCCTAAAACAAGTAAAGAACAGAGCTACAGAGCCAAGGGCACTTCCAGTCTAGGGAATATACCTTGGGAAAACTGAAAATCAATAAGACAGAGCCACCCCAAAATTTAGGGCTGCACTGCTTACAAGGATGTCAACTTGGGTACACCTTAAATATCCCAGGAAATATAAAAATGGTTCAGAAAATTGTGGTACTTACGTACGATGGAATATCCCTCAGCCATGAAATCAATGTCATAAGACCAGTAGCAGCGAAATGGGTGGATTCAGGTACGATGATTCTAAGTGAAATAAGTCACACAGAAAAAGAAACTTATCATAAGATATCACTTATGAAGATCCTGTAAACATGGCTACACTTGAACTGAGTTAGGAAAGAGAACAGTGTCTCACATTTAGAAAACACTCTTATGCCTGCTTAAGGGGGAAGGAGAGGTGGGGTGATGCATAAAACCAGAGTTTGATATAAGCACACGTACCGTTCCAAAAACCAACTATGGAATAGACAAGACCTACACCTTCCTCAGTGAAAGGGACTCAAAACACCATATTTCCCACAGAGGAATATATCTGACTAGTAAAAATCTTAAAACCTATGTATTGATATGTCTCCGTAAGGGAATCAAGTGTGTCTAGACTGGCATAAACATGGTAGCGAGAATCAGCTCAAACCCACTATAAAAAGGAATTCCAAAACAAAACAAAAAAACTGGGAAATTCTTTACAATTCCTTCAGGGTCTCTGATGAAACCTGGAATGACCCTATCTACAACGACAGCTGGATGTGGCATAAGGCTGGACACTTGGGACTGAGAGGATTGGTGATATTGGGTGAGCAAATACAGCCCTTTTAAAGCACAAATGCCTGGCACCCATTCCATGGGTCCCAACTCTCCAGGTTGAAGGGAATATTATTACAGCTATAACATGTACAAGAAACCAAGAGAACTGACACACTGTGAATATGAATGGTTTCTAAAACTCAACGAATAGTCCCTCTCCTGGTGCTCCGGTTTGACTTTCCATCTGCTTTACTATCAATCTCCCAACTTGGAGAGACAGCCCCTTTAACCTCCTGGTTCACACAGGTTTCCAATTTGGCAGAGGATGAAAGGGAAGAGGGAGAACCAATGAGAGAGTAGCTGTTAGGCATTTGGACGGGCACATATCACTCTAACTTCCCGGCAGGAAGAAGTATTAACCAAAGTCTCAGCCCCCCACCGGGAACCAGCATAGGTCCTGAACCAAAATTTTGGACTTGCGGTCAGCTCACAAAAAACGAGTTGAAAAATGGAGCTCAGGGGCACAGCAATTCACAAACTGGCCGAGTAATAAAGGACAACTATCGTCCAAAAATCTATTGAGGGAAGGCAACGAGGCGGACTTGAAAGCGAGGCAGAATAGCAGGAAACAGATTTCAAGAGGTACGTTGGAATCGCCTTTAAAGCACAGGAAGAGGGGCACAACTTCGACAATGATGCACTTGGCCAAAAAGGGCGTATGCGTTTTCTCCTGAATATATTCAGGAGAAAACGCATACGCCCTTTTTGGCCAAGCAAGCAAGCGGGCAATGCAAATCTGCACTACAAAGAAGTATCACTTCCCACCGGTCAAAAGGGACATCCACAAAATGTGTAAGAACAAGAAAGGCAAGACAGGCCCTGGAGAACAGGGAGCCTTGTTATGCTGATGGGCGGGATGTAAATTGCCAACTGCCTCTCTGGAGGAGTGCATTGTGTTCCCTAAAACAAGTAAACAACAGAGCTACAGAGCCAAGGGCACTTCCAGTCTAGGGAATATACCTTGGGAAAACTGAAAATCAATAAGACAGAGCCACCCCAAAATTTAGGGCTGCACTCATTACAAGGACCTCAACTTGGGTACACCTTAAATATCCCAGGAAATATAAAAATTGTTCAAAAAATTGTGGTACTTAAGTACGATGGAATATCCCTCAGCCATGAAATCAATATGATAAGACCAGTAGCAGGAAAATGGGTGGATTCAGGTATGATGATTCTAAGTGAAATAAGTCACAAAGAAATAGAAACTTATCATAAGATATCACTTATGAAGATCCTGTAAACATGGCTACACTTGAACTGAGTTAGGAAAGAGAACAGTGTCTCACATTTAGAAAACACTCTTATGCCTGCTTAAGGGGGAAGGAGAGGTAGGGTGATGCATAAAACCAGAGTTTGATATAAGCACAGGTACCGTTCCAAAAACCAACTATGGAATAGACAAGACCTACACCTTCCTCAGTGAAAGGGACTCAAAACCCCATATTTCCCGCAGAGGAATATATCTGACTAGCAAGAATCTTAAAACCTATGTATTGATATGTCTCCGTAAGGGAATCAAGTGTGTCTAGACTGGCATAAACTTGGCAGCGAGAATCAGCTCAAACCCACTATAAAAAGGAATTTCAAAAACAAAACAAAAAAACTGGGAAATTCTTTACAATTGCTTCAGGGTCTCTGATGAAACCTGGAATGACCATATGTACAACGACAGCTGGATGTGGCATAAGGCTGAACACTTGGGACTGAGACGACTGGTGAGATTGGGTGAGCAAACGCAGACCCTTTAAAGCACAAATGCCTGGCACCCATTCCAAGGGTCCCAACTCTCCAGGTTGAAGGGAATATTACAACAGCTATAACATGTACAGGAAACCTAGAGAACGGACATACTGTGAATACGAAAGGTTTCTAAAACTCAACGAATAGTCCCTCTACTGGTGCGCCGGTTTGACTTTCCATGTGCTTTACTATCAATCTCCCAACTTTGAGAGACAGCCCCTTTAACCTCCTTGTTTGCACAGGTTTCCAATTTGGCAGAAGATGAAAGGGAATAGGGAGAACCAAAGAGAGAGTAGCTGTTAGGCATTTGGACTTGCACATATCACTCTAATTTCCCGGCAGGAATAAGAATTAACCAAAGTCTCAGTCCCCCACCGGGAACCAGCATAGGTCCTGAACCAGAATTTTGGACATGTGGTCAGCTCACAAAAAACGAGTTGAAAAATGGAGCTCAGGGGCACAGCAATTCATAAACTGGTGGAGTAATAAAGGACAACTATCGTCCAAAAATCTATTGAGGGAAGGCAAGGAGGCGGACTTGAAAGCGAGGCAGAATGGCAGGAAACAGATTTCAAGAGGTACGTTGGAATCACCTTTAAAGCACAGGAAGAGGGGCACAACTTTGACAATGATGCACTTGGCCAAAAAGGGCGTATGCGTTTTCTCCTGAATATATTCAGGAGAAAACGCATACGCCCTTTTTGGCCAAGCAAGCAAGCCGGCAATGCAAATCTGCACTACAAAGAAGTATCACTTCCCACCGGTCAAAAGGGACATCCACAAAATGTGTAAAAACCAGAAAGGCAAGACAGGCCCTGGAGAACAGGGAGCCTTGTTATGCTGATGGGCGGGATGTAAATTGCCAACTGCCTCCCTGGAGGAGTGCATGTGTTCCCTAAAAGAAGTAAACAACAGAGCAACAGAGCCAAGGGCACTTCCAGTCTAGGGAATATACCTTGGAAAAACTGAAAATCAATAAGACAGAGCCACCCCAAAATTTAGGGCTGCACTGCTTACAAGGACCTCAACTTGGGTACACCTTAAATATCCCAGGAAATATAAAAATGGTTCAAAAAATTGTGGTACTTACGTACGATGGAATATCCCTCAGCCATGAAATCAATGTCATAAGACGAGTAGCAGCAATATGGGTGGATTCAGGTACGATGATTCTAAGTGAAATAAGTCACACAGAAAAAGAAACTTATCATAAGATATCACTTATGAAGATCCTGTAAACAAGGCTACAGTTGAACTGAGTTAGGAAAGAGAACAGAGTCTCACATTTAGAAAACACTCTTATGCCTGCTTAAGGGGGAAGGAGAGGTGGGGTGATGCATAAAACCAGAGTTTGATATAAGCACAGGTACCGTTCCCAAAACCAACTATGGAATAGACAAGACCTACACCTTCTTCAGTGAAAGGGACTCAAAACCCCATCTTTCCCACAGAGGAATATATCTGACTAGTAAGAATCTTAAAACCTATGTATTGATATGTCTCCGTAAGGGAATCAAGTGTGTCTAGGCTGGCATAAACATGGCAGCGAGAATCAGCTCAAACCAACTATAAAAAGGAATTTCAAAAACAAAACAAAAAAACTCTGAAATTCTTTACAATTCCTTCAGGGTCTCTGATGAAACCTGGTATGACCCTATCTACAACGACAGCTGGATGTGGCATAAGGCTGGACACTTGGGACTGAGAGGATTGGTGAGATTGGGGGAGCAAATGCAGACCCTTTAAAGCACAAATGCCTGGCACCCATTCCATGCTTCCCAACTCTCTAGGTTGAAGGGAATATTACTACAGTTATAACATGTAAGAGAAACCTAGAGAATGGACCCACGTTTAATATGAAAGTTTTCTAAAACTCAACGAATAATCCCTATCCTGGTGCTCCGTTTTGACTTTCCATCTGCTTTACTATCAATCTCCCAAGTTTGAGAGACAGCCCCTTTAACCTCCTGGTTCGCACAGGTTTCCAATTTGGCAGAGGATGAAAGGGAAGAGGGAGAACCAATGAGAGAGTAGCTGTCAGGAATTTGGACGGGCACATATCACTCTAACTTCCCAGCAGGAAGAAGAATTAACCAAAGTCTCAGCCACCCACCGGGAACCAGTATAGTTCCTGAACCAAAATTTTGGACTTGCGGTCAGGTCACCAAAAACGAGTTGAAAAATGGAGCTCAGGGGCACAGCAATTCACAAACTGGCCGAGTAATAAAGGACAACTATCGTCCAAAAATCTGTTGAGGGAAGGCAACGAGGCGGACTTGAAAGCGAGGCAGAATAGCAGGAAACAGATTTCAAGAGGTACGTTGGAATCGCCTTTAAAGCACAGGAAGAGGCGCACAACTTCGACAATGATGCACTTGGCCAAAAAGCGCGTATGCGTTTTCTCCTGAATATATTCAGGAGAAAACGCATACGCCCTTTTTGGCCAAGCAAGCAAGCGGGCAATGCAAATC
This sequence comes from Hyperoodon ampullatus, assembly GCF_949752795.1. Taxonomy (NCBI): domain Eukaryota; kingdom Metazoa; phylum Chordata; class Mammalia; order Artiodactyla; family Ziphiidae; genus Hyperoodon; species Hyperoodon ampullatus. The sequence goes on along the minus strand of NW_027640693.1, from coordinate 695,387 downwards.
TGCACTACAAAGAAGTATCACTTCCCACCGTACAAAAGGGACATCCACAAAATGTGTAAGAACAAGAAAGGCAAGACAGGCCCTGGAGAACAGGGAGCCTTGTTATGCTGATGGGCAGGATGTAAATTGCCAACTGCCTCTCTGGAGGAGTGCATTGTGTTCCCTAAAACAAGTAAAGAACAGAGCTACAGAGCCAAGGGCACTTCCAGTCTAGGGAATATACCTTGGGAAAACTGAAAATCAATAAGACAGAGCCACCCCAAAATTTAGGGCTGCACTGCTTACAAGGATGTCAACTTGGGTACACCTTAAATATCCCAGGAAATATAAAAATGGTTCAGAAAATTGTGGTACTTACGTACGATGGAATATCCCTCAGCCATGAAATCAATGTCATAAGACCAGTAGCAGCGAAATGGGTGGATTCAGGTACGATGATTCTAAGTGAAATAAGTCACACAGAAAAAGAAACTTATCATAAGATATCACTTATGAAGATCCTGTAAACATGGCTACACTTGAACTGAGTTAGGAAAGAGAACAGTGTCTCACATTTAGAAAACACTCTTATGCCTGCTTAAGGGGGAAGGAGAGGTGGGGTGATGCATAAAACCAGAGTTTGATATAAGCACACGTACCGTTCCAAAAACCAACTATGGAATAGACAAGACCTACACCTTCCTCAGTGAAAGGGACTCAAAACACCATATTTCCCACAGAGGAATATATCTGACTAGTAAAAATCTTAAAACCTATGTATTGATATGTCTCCGTAAGGGAATCAAGTGTGTCTAGACTGGCATAAACATGGTAGCGAGAATCAGCTCAAACCCACTATAAAAAGGAATTCCAAAACAAAACAAAAAAACTGGGAAATTCTTTACAATTCCTTCAGGGTCTCTGATGAAACCTGGAATGACCCTATCTACAACGACAGCTGGATGTGGCATAAGGCTGGACACTTGGGACTGAGAGGATTGGTGATATTGGGTGAGCAAATACAGCCCTTTTAAAGCACAAATGCCTGGCACCCATTCCATGGGTCCCAACTCTCCAGGTTGAAGGGAATATTATTACAGCTATAACATGTACAAGAAACCAAGAGAACTGACACACTGTGAATACGAACGGTTTCTAAAACTCAACGAATAGTCCCTCTCCTGGTGCTCCGGTTTGACTTTCCATCTGCTTTACTATCAATCTCCCAACTTGGAGAGACAGCCCCTTTAACCTCCTGGTTCACACAGGTTTCCAATTTGGCAGAGGATGAAAGGGAAGAGGGAGAACCAATGAGAGAGTAGCTGTTAGGCATTTGGACGGGCACATATCACTCTAACATCCCGGCAGGAAGAAGTATTAACCAAAGTCTCAGCCCCCCACCGGGAACCAGCATAGGTCCTGAACCAAAATTTTGGACTTGCGGTCAGCTCACCAAAAACGAGTTGAAAAATGGAGCTCAGGGGCACAGCAATTCACAAACTGGCCGAGTAATAAAGGACAACTATCGTCCAAAAATCTGTTGAGGGAAGGCAACGAGGCGGACTTGAAAGCGAGGCAGAATAGCAGGAAACAGATTTCAAGAGGTACGTTGGAATCACCTTTAAAGCACAGGAAGAGGGGCACAACTTCGACAATGATGCACTTGGCCAAAAAGGGCGTATGCGTTTTCTCCTGAATATATTCAGGAGAAAATGCATACGCCCTTTTTGGCCAAGCAAGCAAGCGGGCAATGCAAATCTGCACTACAAAGAAGTATCACTTCCCACCGGTCAAAAGGGACATTCACAAAATGTGTAAAAACCAGAAAGGCAAGACATGCCCTGGAGAACAGGGAGCCTTTTTATGCTGATGGGCGGGATGTAAATTGCCAACTGCCTCTCTGGAGGAGTACATTGTGTTCCCTAAAACAAGTAAAGAACAGAGCTACAGAGCCAAGGGCACTTCCAGTCTAGGGAATATACCTTGGGAAAACTGAAAATCAATAAGACTGAGCCACCCCAAAATTTAGGGCTGCACTGCTTACAAGGACCTCAACTTGGGTACACCTTAAATATCCCAGGAAATATAAAAATGGTTCAACAAATTGTGGTACTTATGTACGATGGAATATCCCTCAGCCATGAAATCAATGTCATAAGACGAGTAGCAGCAAAATGGGTGGATTCAGGTACGATGATTCTAAGTGAAATAAGTCACACAGAAAAAGAAACTTATCATAAGATATCACTTATGAAGATCCTGTAAACATGGCTACACTTGAACTGAGTTAGGAAAGAGAACAGTGTCTCACATTTAGAAAACACTCTTATGCCTGCTTAAGGGGGAAGGAGAGGTGGGGTGATGCATAAAACCAGAGTTTGATATAAGCACACGTACCGTTCCAAAAACCAACTATGGAATAGACAAGACCTACACCTTCCTCAGTGAAAGGGACTCAAAACACCATATTTCCCACAGAGGAATATATCTGACTAGTAAAAATCTTAAAACCTATGTATTGATATGTCTCCGTAAGGGAATCAAGTGTGTCTAGACTGGCATAAACATGGTAGCGAGAATCAGCTCAAACCCACTATAAAAAGGAATTCCAAAACAAAACAAAAAAACTGGGAAATTCTTTACAATTCCTTCAGGGTCTCTGATGAAACCTGGAATGACCCTATCTACAACGACAGCTGGATGTGGCATAAGGCTGGACACTTGGGACTGAGAGGATTGGTGATATTGGGTGAGCAAATACAGCCCTTTTAAAGCACAAATGCCTGGCACCCATTCCATGGGTCCCAACTCTCCAGGTTGAAGGGAATATTATTACAGCTATAACATGTACAAGAAACCAAGAGAACTGACACACTGTGAATACGAACGGTTTCTAAAACTCAACGAATAGTCCCTCTCCTGGTGCTCCGGTTTGACTTTCCATCTGCTTTACTATCAATCTCCCAAATTGGAGAGACAGCCCCTTTAACCTCCTGGTTCACACAGGTTTCCAATTTGGCAGAGGATGAAAGGGAAGAGGGAGAACCAATGAGAGAGTAGCTGTTAGGCATTTGGACGGGCACATATCACTCTAACATCCCGGCAGGAAGAAGTATTAACCAAAGTCTCAGCCCCCCACCGGGAACCAGCATAGGTCCTGAACCAAAATTTTGGACTTGCGGTCAGCTCACCAAAAACGAGTTGAAAAATGGAGCTCAGGGGCACAGCAATTCACAAACTGGCCGAGTAATAAAGGACAACTATCGTCCAAAAATCTGTTGAGGGAAGGCAACGAGGCGGACTTGAAAGCGAGGCAGAATAGCAGGAAACAGATTTCAAGAGGTACGTTGGAATCACCTTTAAAGCACAGGAAGAGGGGCACAACTTCGACAATGATGCACTTGGCCAAAAAGGGCGTATGCGTTTTCTCCTGAATATATTCAGGAGAAAATGCATACGCCCTTTTTGGCCAAGCAAGCAAGCGGGCAATGCAAATCTGCACTACAAAGAAGTATCACTTCCCACCGGTCAAAAGGGACATCCACAAATGTGTAAAAACCAGAAAGGCAAGACATGCCCTGGAGAACAGGGAGCCTTGTTATGCTGATGGGCGGGATGTAAATTGCCAACTGCCTCTCTGGAGGAGTACATTGTGTTCCCTAAAACAAGTAAAGAACAGAGCTACAGAGCCAAGGGCACTTCCAGTCTAGGGAATATACCTTGGAAAACTGAAAATCAATAAGACTGAGCCACCCCAAAATTTAGGGCTGCACTGCTTACAAGGACCCCAACTTGGGTACACCTTAAATATCCCAGGAAATATAAAAATGGTTCAAAAAATTGTGGTACTTATGTACGATGGAATATCCCTCAGCCATGAAATCAATGTCATAAGACCAGTAGCAGCAAAATGGGTGGATTCAGGTACGATGATTCTAAGTGAAATAAGTCACACAGGAAAAGAAACATATCATAAGATATCACTTATGAAGATCCTGTAAACATGGCTACACTTGAACTGAGTTAGGAAAGAGAACAGTGTCTCATATTTAGAAAACACTCTTATGCCTGCTTAAGGGGGAAGGAGACGTGGGGTGATGCATAAAACCAGAGTTTGATATAAGCACAGGTACCGTTCCAAAAACCAACTATGGAATAGACAAGACCTACACCTTCCTCAGTGAAAGGGACTCAAAACCCCATATTTCCCGCAGGGGAATATATCTGACTAGTAAGAAACTTAAAACCTATGTATTGATATGTCTCCGTAAGGGAATCAAGTGTGTCTAGACTGGGATAAATATGGCAGCGAGAATCAGCTCAAACCCACTATAAAAAGGAATTTCAAAAATAAAACAAAAAAACTGGGAAATTCTTTACAATTCCTTCAGGGTCTCTGATGAAACCTGGAATGACCCTATCTACAATGACAGCTGGATGTGGCATAAGGAGGGCCACTTGGGACTGAGACGAATGGTGAGATTGGGTGAGCAAATGCAGACCCTTTAAAGCACAAATGTCTGGCACCCATTCCATGGGTCCCAACTCTCCAGGTTGAAGGGAATATTACTACAGTTATAACATGTACCGGAAACCTAGAGAACGGACACACAGTGAATACGAAAGGTTTCTAAAACTCAACGAATAGTCCCTCTCCTGGTGCTCCTGTTTGACTTTCCATCTGCTTTACTATCAACCTCCCAACTTGGAGAGACAGCCCCTTTAACCTCCTGGTTTGCACAGGTTGCCAATTTGGCAGAGGATGAAAGGGAAGAGGGAGAACCAATGAGAGAGTAGCTGTTAGGCATTTGGACGGGCACATATCACTGTAATTTCCCGGCAGGAAGAAGAATTAACCAAAGTCTCAGCCACCAACCGGGAACCAGTATAGGTCCTGAACCAAAATTTTGGACATGCGGTCAGCTCACCAAAAACGAGTTGAAAAATGGAGCTCAGGGGCACAGCAATTCACAAACTGGCCGAGTAATAAAGGACAACTATCGTCCAAAAATCTGTTGAGGGAAGGCAGCGAGGCGGACTTGAAAGCGAGGCAGAATAGCAGGAAACAGATTTCAAGAGGTACGTTGGAATCGCATTTAAAGCACAGGAAGACGGGCACCACTTCGACAATGATGCACTTGGCCAAAAAGGGCGTATGCGTTTTCTCCTGTATATATTCAGGAGAAAAGTCATACGCACTTTTTGGCCAAGCAAGCAAGCGGGTAATGCAAATCTGCACTACAAAGAAGTATCACTTCCCACTGGTCAAAAGGGACATCCACAAAATGTGTAAAAACCAGAAAGGCAAGACCGGCCCTGGAAAACAGGGAGCCTTGTTATGCAGATGGGCGGGATGTAAATTGCCAACTGCCTCTCTGGAGGAGTATATTGTGTTCCCTAAAACAAGTAAAGAACAGAGCTACAGAGCCAAGGGCACTTCCAGTCTAGGGAATATACCTTGGGAAAACTGAAAGTCAATAAGACAGAGCCACCCCAAAATTTAGGGCTGCAGAGCTTACAAGGACCTCAACTTCGGTACACCTTAAATATCCCAGGAAATATAAAAATGGTTCAAAAAATTGTGGTACTTACGTACGATGGAATATCCCTCAGCCATGAAATCAATGTCATAAGACCAGTAGCAGCAAAATGGGTGGAATAAGGTACGATGACTCTAAGTGAAATAAGTCACACAGAAAAAGAAACTTATCATAAGATATCACTTATGAAGATTTTGTAAACATGGCTACACTTGAACTGAGTTAAGAAAGAGAACAGTGTTTCACATTTAGAAAACACTCTTATGCCTGCTTAAGGGGGAAGGGGAGGTGGGGTGATGCATAAAACCAGAGTTTGATATAAGCACAGGTACCGTTCCAAAAACCAACTATGGAATAGACAAGACCTACACCTTCCTCAGTGAAAGGGACTCAAAACCCCATATTTCCCGCAGAGGAATATATCTCCCTAGTAAGAATCTTAAAACCTATGTATTGATATGTCTCCATAAGGGAATCAAGTGTGTCTAGACTGGCATAAACATGGCAGCGAGAATCAGCTCAAACCCACAATAAAAAGGAATTTCAAAAACAAAACGAAAAAACTGGGAAATTCTTTACAATTCCTTCAGTGTATCTGATGAAACCTGGAATGACCCTATCTACAACGAAGCTGGATGTGGCATAAGGCTGGACACTTGGGACTGAGAGGTTTGGTGAGATTGGTTGAGCAAATGCAGACCCTTTAAAGCAATAATGCATGGCACCCATTCCATGGTTCCCAACTCTCCAGGTTAAAGGGAATATTACTACAGCTATAACATGTATGGGAAACCTAGAGAACGGACACACTTTGAATACGAAAGGTTTCTAAAACTCAACGAATAGTCCCTCTACTGGTGCTCCAGTATGACTTTCCATCTGATTTACTATCAACCTCCCAACTTGGAGAGACAGCCCCTTTAACCTCCTGGTTCGCACAGGTTGCCAATTTGGCAGAGGATGAAAGGGAAGAGGGACAACCAATGAGAGAGTAGCTGTTAGGCATTTGAACGGGCACATATCATTGTAATTTTCCGGCACGAAGAAGAATTAACCAAAGTCTCAGCCCTCCACCGGGAACCAGCATAGGTCCTGAAGCAAAATTTTGGACTTGCGGTCAGCTCACCAAAAACGAGTTGAAAAATGGAGCTCAGGGGCACAGCAATTCACAAACTGGCCGAGTAATAAAGGACAACTATCGTCCAAAAATCTGTTGAGGAAGGCAACGAGGCGGAATTGAAAGCGAGGCAGAATAGCAGGAAACAGATTTCAAGAGGTACTTTGGAAACGCCTTTAAAGCACAGGAAGAGGGGCACAACTTCCACAATGATGCACTTGGCCAAAAAGGGCGTATGCGTTTTCTCCTGAATATATTCAGGAGAAAACGCATACGCCCTTTTTGGGCAAGCAAGGAAGTGGGCAATGCAAATCTACACTACAAAGAAGTATCACTTCCCACCGGTCAAAAGAGACATCCAAAAAAATGTGTAAAAACCAGAAAGGCAAGACAGGCCCTGGAGAACAGGGAGCCTTGTTATGCTGATGGGCGGGATGTAAATTGCCAACTTCCTCTCTGGAGGAGTACATTGTGTTCCCTAAAACAAGTAAAGAACAGAGCTACAGAGCCAAGGGCACTTCCAGTCTAGGGAATATACCTTGGGAAAACTGAAAATCAATAAGACAGAGCCACCCCAAAATTTAGGGCTGCACTGCTTACAAGGACCTCAACTTGGGTACACCTTAAATATCCCAGGAAATATAAAAATGGTTCAGAAAATTGTGGTACTTACGTACGATGGAATATCCCTCAGCCATGAAATCAATGTCATAAGACCAGTAGCAGCAAAATGGGTGGATTCAGTTACGCTGATCCTAAGTGAAATAAGTCACACAGAAAAAGAAACTTATCATAAGATATCACTTATGAAGATCCTGTAAACATGGCTACACTTGAACTGAGTTAGGAAAGAGAACAGTGTCTCACATTTAGAAAACACTCTTATGCCTGCTTAAGGGGGAAGGAGAGGTGGGGTGCTGCATAAAACCAGAGTTTGATATAAGCACAGGTACCGTTCCAAAAATCAACTATGGAATAGACAAGACCTACACCTTCCTCAGTGAAAGGGACTCAAAACCCCATATTTCCCGCAGAGGAATATATCTGACTAGTAATAATCTTAAAACCTATGTATTGATATGTCTCCGTAAGGGAATCAAGTGTGTCTAGACTGGAATAAACATGGCAGCGAGAATCAGCTAAAACCCACTATAAAAAGGAATTTCAAAAACAAAACAAAAAACTGGGAAATTCTTTACAATTCCTTCAGGGTCTCTGATGAAACCTGGTATGACCCTATCTACAATGTCAGCTGGATGTGGCATAACGAGGGACACTTGGGACTGATACGATTGGTGAGATTGGGTGAGCAAATCCAGACCGTTTAAAGCACAAATGCCTGGCACCCATTCCATGGGTCCCAACTCTCCAGGTTGACGGGAATATTACTACAGCTATAACATGTACGGGAAACCTAGAGAACGGACACACTGTGAATACGAAAGGTTTCTAAAACTCAACGAATAGTCCCTCTCCTGGTGCTCTGGTTTGTCTTTCCATCTGCTTTACTATAAACCTCCCAACTTGGAGAGACAGCCCCTTTAACCTCCTGGTTCGCACAGGTTGCCAATTTGGCAGAGGATGAAAGGGAAGAGGGAGAACCAATGAGAGAGTAGCTGTTAGGCATTTGGACGGGCACAAATCACTGTAATTTCCCGACAGGAAGAAGAATTAACCAAAGTCTCAGCCACCCACCGGGAACCAGTATAGGTCCTGAACCAAAATTTTGGGCTTGCGGTCAGCTCACCAAAAACGAGTTGAAAAATGGAGCTCAGGGGCACAGCAATTCACAAACTGGCCGAGTAATAAAGGACAACTATCGTCCAAAAATCTGTTGAGGGAAGGCAACGAGGCGGACTTGAAAGCGAGGCAGAATAGCAGGAAACAGATTTCAAGAGGTACGTTGGAATCGCCTTTAAAGCACAGGAAGAGGGGCACAACTTCGACAATGATGCACTTGGCCAAAAAGGGCGTATGCGTTTTCTCCTGAATATATTCAGGAGAAAACGCATACGCCCTTTTTGGCCAAGCAAGCAAGCGAGCAATGCAAATCTGCACTACAAAGAAGTATCACTTCCCACCGTACAAAAGGGACATCCACAAAATGTGTAAAAACCAGAAAGGCAAGACAGGCCCTGGAGAACAGGGAGCCTTGTTATGCTGATGGGCAGGATGTAAATTGCCAACTGCCTCTCTGGAGGAGTGCATTGTGTTCCCTAAAACAAGTAAAGAACAGAGCTACAGAGCCAAGGGCACTTCCAGTCTAGGGAATATACCTTGGGAAAACTGAAAATGAATAAGACAGAGCCACCCCAAAATTTAGGGCTGCACTGCTTACAAGGATGTCAACTTGGGTACACCTTAAATATCCCAGGAAATATAAAAATGGTTCAGAAAATTGTGGTACTTACGTACGATGGAATATCCCTCAGCCATGAAATCAATGTCATAAGACCAGTTGCAGCAAAATGGGTGGATTCAGGTACGATGATTCTAAGTGAAATAAGTCACACAGAAAAAGAAACTTATCATAAGATATCACTTATGAAGATCCTGTAAACATGGCTACACTTGAACTGAGTTAGGAAAGAGAACAGTGTCTCACATTTAGAAAACACTCTTATGCCTGCTTAAGGGGGAAGGAGAGGTGGGGTGATGCATAAAACCAGAGTTTGATATAAGCACACGTACCGTTCCAAAAACCAACTATGGAATAGACAAGACCTACACCTTCCTCAGTGAAAGGGACTCAAAACACCATATTTCCCACAGAGGAATATATCTGACTAGTAAAAATCTTAAAACCTATGTATTGATATGTCTCCGTAAGGGAATCAAGTGTGTCTAGACTGGCATAAACATGGTAGCGAGAATCAGCTCAAACCCACTATAAAAAGGAATTCCAAAACAAAACAAAAAAACTGGGAAATTCTTTACAATTCCTTCAGGGTCTCTGATGAAACCTGGAATGACCCTATCTACAACGACAGCTGGATGTGGCATAAGGCTGGACACTTGGGACTGAGAGGATTGGTGATATTGGGTGAGCAAATACAGCCCTTTTAAAGCACAAATGCCTGGCACCCATTCCATGTGTCCCAACTCTCCAGGTTGAAGGGAATATTATTACAGCTATAACATGTACAAGAAACCAAGAGAACTGACACACTGTGAATATGAACGGTTTCTAAAACTCAACGAATAGTCCCTCTCCTGGTGCTCCGGTTTGACTTTCCATCTGCTTTACTATCAACCTCCCAACTTGGAGAGACAGCCCCTTTAACCTCCTGGTTCACACAGGTTTCCAATTTGGCAGAGGATGAAAGGGAAGAGGGAGAACCAATGAGAGAGTAGCTGTTAGGCATTTGGACGGGCACATATCACTCTAACATCCCGGCAGGAAGAAGTATTAACCAAAGTCTCAGCCCCCCACCGGGAACCAGCATAGGTCCTGAACCAAAATTTTGGACTTGCGGTCAGCTCACAAAAAACGAGTTGAAAAATGGAGCTCAGGGGCACAGCAATTCACAAACTGGCCGAGTAATAAAGGACAACTATCGTCCAAAAATCTATTGAGAGAAGGCAACGAGGCGGACTTGAAAGCGAGGCAGAATAGCAGGAAACAGATTTCAAGAGGTACGTTGGAATAGCCTTTAAAGCACAAGAAGAGGGGCACAACTTCGACAATGATGCACTTGGCCAAAAAGGGCGTATGCGTTTTCTCCTGAATATATTCAGGAGAAAACGCATACGCCCTTTTTGGCCAAGCAAGCAAGCGGGCAATGCAAATCTGCACTACAAAGAAGTATCACTTCCCACCGGTCAAAAGGGACATCCACAAAATGTGTAAGAACAAGAAAGGCAAGACAGGCCCTGGAGAACAGGGAACCTTGTTATGCTGATGGGCGGGATGTAAATTGCCAACTGCCTCTCTGGAGGAGTGCATTGTGTTCCCTAAAACAAGTAAACAACAGAGCTACAGAGCCAAGGGCACTTCCAGTCTAGGGAATATACCTTGGGAAAACTGAAAATCAATAAGACAGAGCCACCCCAAAATTTAGGGCTGCACTCATTACAAGGACCTCAACTTGGGTACACCTTAAATATCCCAGGAAATATAAAAATTGTTCAAAAAATTGTGGTACTTAAGTACGATGGAATATCCCTCAGCCATGAAATCAATATGATAAGACCAGTAGCAGGAAAATGGGTGGATTCAGGTATGATGATTCTAAGTGAAATAAGTCACAAAGAAATAGAAACTTATCATAAGATATCACTTATGAAGATCCTGTAAACATGGCTACACTTGAACTGAGTTAGGAAAGAGAACAGTGTCTCACATTTAGAAAACACTCTTATGCCTGCTTAAGGGGGAAGGAGAGGTAGGGTGATGCATAAAACCAGAGTTTGATATAAGCACAGGTACCGTTCCAAAAACCAACTATGGAATAGACAAGACCTACACCTTCCTCAGTGAAAGGGACTCAAAACCCTATATTTCCCGCAGAGGAATATATCTGACTAGCAAGAATCTTAAAACCTATGTATTGATATGTCTCCGTAAGGGAATCAAGTGTGTCTAGACTGGCATAAACTTGGCAGCGAGAATCAGCTCAAACCCACTATAAAAAGGAATTTCAAAAACAAAACAGAAAAACTGGGAAATTCTTTACAATTGCTTCAGGGTCTCTGATGAAACCTGGAATGACCATATGTACAACGACAGCTGGATGTGGCATAAGGCTGAACACTTGGGACTGAGACGACTGGTGAGATTGGGTGAGCAAACGCAGACCCTTTAAAGCACAAATGCCTGGCACCCATTCCAAGGGTCCCAACTCTCCAGGTTGAAGGGAATATTACAACAGCTGTAACATGTACGGGAAACCTAGAGAACGGACACACTGTGAATACGAAAGGTTTCTAAAACTCAACGAATAGTCCCTCTACTGGTGCGCCGGTTTGACTTTCCATGTGCTTTACTATCAATCTCCCAACTTTGAGAGACAGCCCCTTTAACCTCCTTGTTTGCACAGGTTTCCAATTTGGCAGAAGATGAAAGGGAATAGGGAGAACCAAAGAGAGAGTAGCTGTTAGGCATTTGGACTTGCACATATCACTCTAATTTCCCGGCAGGAATAAGAATTAACCAAAGTCTCAGTCCCCCACCGGGAACCAGCATAGGTCCTGAACCAGAATTTTGGACATGTGGTCAGCTCACAAAAAACGAGTTGAAAAATGGAGCTCAGGGGCACAGCAATTCATAAACTGGTGGAGTAATAAAGGACAACTATCATCCAAAAATCTATTGAGGGAAGGCAAGGAGGCGGACTTGAAAGCGAGGCAGAATAGCAGGAAACAGATTTCAAGAGGTACGTTGGAATCACCTTTAAAGCACAGGAAGAGGGGCACAACTTTGACAATGATGCACTTGGCCAAAAAGGGCGTATGCGTTTTCTCCTGAATATATTCAGGAGAAAACGCATACGCCCTTTTTGGCCAAGCAAGCAAGCCGGCAATGCAAATCTGCACTACAAAGAAGTATCACTTCCCACCGGTCAAAAGGGACATCCACAAAATGTGTAAAAACCAGAAAGGCAAGACAGGCCCTGGAGAACAGGGAGCCTTGTTATGCTGATGGGCGGGATGTAAATTGCCAACTGCCTCCCTGGAGGAGTGCATTGTGTTCCCTAAAAGAAGTAAACAACAGAGCAACAGAGCCAAGGGCACTTCCAGTCTAGGGAATATACCTTGGAAAAACTGAAAATCAATAAGACAGAGCCACCCCAAAATTTAGGGCTGCACTGCTTACAAGGACCTCAACTTGGGTACACCTTAAATATCCCAGGAAATATAAAAATGGTTCAAAAAATTGTGGTACTTACGTACGATGGAATATCCCTCAGCCATGAAATCAATGTCATAAGACGAGTAGCAGCAATATGGGTGGATTCAGGTACGATGATTCTAAGTGAAATAAGTCACACAGAAAAAGAAACTTATCATAAGATATCACTTATGAAGATCCTGTAAACAAGGCTACAGTTGAACTGAGTTAGGAAAGAGAACAGAGTCTCACATTTAGAAAACACTCTTATGCCTGCTTAAGGGGGAAGGAGAGGTGGGGTGATGCATAAAACCAGAGTTTGATATAAGCACAGGTACCGTTCCCAAAACCAACTATGGAATAGACAAGACCTACACCTTCCTCAGTGAAAGGGACTCAAAACCCCATCTTTCCCACAGAGGAATATATCTGACTAGTAAGAATCTTAAAACCTATGTATTGATATGTCTCCGTAAGGGAATCAAGTGTGTCTAGACTGGCATAAACATGGCAGCGAGAATCAGCTCAAACCAACTATAAAAAGGAATTTCAAAAACAAAACAAAAAAACTCTGAAATTCTTTACAATTCCTTCAGGGTCTCTGATGAAACCTGGTATGACCCTATCTACAACGACAGCTGGATGTGGCATAAGGCTGGACACTTGGGACTGAGAGGATTGGTGAGATTGGGGGAGCAAATGCAGACCCTTTAAAGCACAAATGCCTGGCACCCATTCCATGCTTCCCAACTCTCTAGGTTGAAGGGAATATTACTACAGTTATAACATGTAAGAGAAACCTAGAGAATGGACCCACGTTGAATATGAAAGTTTTCTAAAACTCAACGAATAATCCCTATCCTGGTGCTCCGTTTTGACTTTCCATCTGCTTTACTATCAATCTCCCAAGTTTGAGAGACAGCCCCTTTAACCTCCTGGTTCGCACAGGTTTCCAATTTGGCAGAGGATGAAAGGGAAGAGGGAGAACCAATGAGAGAGTAGCTGTCAGGAATTTGGACGGGCACATATCACTCTAACTTCCCAGCAGGAAGAAGAATTAACCAAAGTCTCAGCCACCCACCGGGAACCAGTATAGTTCCTGAACCAAAATTTTGGACTTGCGGTCAGGTCACCAAAAACGAGTTGAAAAATGGAGCTCAGGGGCACAGCAATTCACAAACTGGCCGAGTAATAAAGGACAACTATCGTCCAAAAATCTGTTGAGGGAAGGCAACGAGGCGGACTTGAAAGCGAGGCAGAATAGCAGGAAACAGATTTCAAGAGGTACGTTGGAATCGCCTTTAAAGCACAGGAAGAGGGGCACAACTTCGACAATGATGCACTTGGCCAAAAAGGGCGTATGCGTTTTCTCCTGAATATATTCAGGAGAAAACGCATACGCCCTTTTTGGCCAAGCAAGCAAGCGAGCAATGCAAATCTGCACTACAAAGAAGTATCACTTCCCACCGTACAAAAGGGACATCCACAAAATGTGTAAAAACCAGAAAGGCAAGACAGGCCCTGGAGAACAGGGAGCCTTGTTATGCTGATGGGCAGGATGTAAATTGCCAACTGCCTCTCTGGAGGAGTGCATTGTGTTCCCTAAAACAAGTAAAGAACAGAGCTACAGAGCCAAGGGCACTTCCAGTCTAGGGAATATACCTTGGGAAAACTGAAAATCAATAAGACAGAGCCACCCCAAAATTTAGGGCTGCACTGCTTACAAGGATGTCAACTTGGGTACACCTTAAATATCCCAGGAAATATAAAAATGGTTCAGAAAATTGTGGTACTTACGTACGATGGAATATCCCTCAGCCATGAAATCAATGTCATAAGACCAGTAGCAGCGAAATGGGTGGATTCAGGTACGATGATTCTAAGTGAAATAAGTCACACAGAAAAAGAAACTTATCATAAGATATCACTTATGAAGATCCTGTAAACATGGCTACACTTGAACTGAGTTAGGAAAGAGAACAGTGTCTCACATTTAGAAAACACTCTTATGCCTGCTTAAGGGGGAAGGAGAGGTGGGGTGATGCATAAAACCAGAGTTTGATATAAGCACACGTACCGTTCCAAAAACCAACTATGGAATAGACAAGACCTACACCTTCCTCAGTGAAAGGGACTCAAAACACCATATTTCCCACAGAGGAATATATCTGACTAGTAAAAATCTTAAAACCTATGTATTGATATGTCTCCGTAAGGGAATCAAGTGTGTCTAGACTGGCATAAACATGGTAGCGAGAATCAGCTCAAACCCACTATAAAAAGGAATTCCAAAACAAAACAAAAAAACTGGGAAATTCTTTACAATTCCTTCAGGGTCTCTGATGAAACCTGGAATGACCCTATCTACAACGACAGCTGGATGTGGCATAAGGCTGGACACTTGGGACTGAGAGGCTTGGTGATATTGGGTGAGCAAATACAGCCCTTTTAAAGCACAAATGCCTGGCACCCATTCCATGGGTCCCAACTCTCCAGGTTGAAGGGAATATTATTACAGCTATAACATGTACAAGAAACCAAGAGAACTGACACACTGTGAATATGAACGGTTTCTAAAACTCAACGAATAGTCCCTCTCCTGGTGCTCCGGTTTGACTTTCCATCTGCTTTACTATCAATCTCCCAACTTGGAGAGACAGCCCCTTTAACCTCCTGGTTCACACAGGTTTCCAATTTGGCAGAGGATGAAAGGGAAGAGGGAGAACCAATGAGAGAGTAGCTGTTAGGCATTTGGACGGGCACATATCACTCTAACTTCCCGGCAGGAAGAAGTATTAACCAAAGTCTCAGCCCCACACCGGGAACCAGCATAGGTCCTGAACCAAAATTTTGGACTTGCGGTCAGCTCACAAAAAACGAGTTGAAAAATGGAGCTCAGGGGCACAGCAATTCACAAACTGGCCGAGTAATAAAGGACAACTATCGTCCAAAAATCTATTGAGGGAAGGCAACGAGGCGGACTTGAAAGCGAGGCAGAATAGCAGGAAACAGATTTCAAGAGGTACGTTGGAATCGCCTTTAAAGCACAGGAAGAGGGGCACAACTTCGACAATGATGCACTTGGCCAAAAAGGGCGTATGCGTTTTCTCCTGAATATATTCAGGAGAAAACACATACGCCCTTTTTGGCCAGCAAGCAAGCGGGCAATGCAAATCTGCACTACAAAGAAGTATCACTTCCCACCGGTCAAAAGGGACATCCACAAAATGTGTAAGAACAAGAAAGGCAAGACAGGCCCTGGAGAACAGGGAGCCTTGTTATGCTGATGGGCGGGATGTAAATTGCCAACTGCCTCTCTGGAGGAGTGCATTGTGTTCCCTAAAACAAGTAAACAACAGAGCTACAGAGCCAAGGGCACTTCCAGTCTAGGGAATATACCTTGGGAAAACTGAAAATCAATAAGACAGAGCCACCCCAAAATTTAGGGCTGCACTCATTACAAGGACCTCAACTTGGGTACACCTTAAATATCCCAGGAAATATAAAAATTGTTCAAAAAATTGTGGTACTTAAGTACGATGGAATATCCCTCAGCCATGAAATCAATATCATAAGACCAGTAGCAGGAAAATGGGTGGATTCAGGTACGATGATTCTAAGTGAAATAAGTCACAAAGAAATAGAAACTTATCATAAGATATCACTTATGAAGATCCTGTAAACATGGCTACACTTGAACTGAGTTAGGAAAGAGAACAGTGTCTCACATTTAGAAAACACTCTTATGCCTGCTTAAGGGGGAAGGAGAGGTAGGGTGATGCATAAAACCAGAGTTTGATATAAGCACAGGTACCGTTCCAAAAACCAACTATGGAATAGACAAGACCTACACCTTCCTCAGTGAAAGGGACTCAAAACCCCATATTTCCCGCAGAGGAATATATCTGACTAGCAAGAATCTTAAAACCTATGTATTGATATGTCTCCGTAAGGGAATCAAGTGTGTCTAGACTGGCATAAACTTGGCAGCGAGAATCAGCTCAAACCCACTATAAAAAGGAATTTCAAAAACAAAACAAAAAAACTGGGAAATTCTTTACAATTGCTTCAGGGTCTCTGATGAAACCTGGAATGACCATATGTACAACGACAGCTGGATGTGGCATAAGGCTGAACACTTGGGACTGAGACGACTGGTGAGATTGGGTGAGCAAACGCAGACCCTTAAAACACAAATGCCTGGCACCCATTCCAAGGGTCCCAACTCTCCAGGTTGAAGGGAATATTACAACAGCTATAACATGTACAGGAAACCTAGAGAACGGACACACTGTGAATACGAAAGGTTTCTAAAACTCAACGAATAGTCCCTCTACTGGTGCGCCGGTTTGACTTTCCATGTGCTTTACTATCAATCTCCCAACTTTGAGAGACAGCCCCTTTAACCTCCTTGTTTGCACAGGTTTCCAATTTGGCAGAAGATGAAAGGGAATAGGGAGAACCAAAGAGAGAGTAGCTGTTAGGCATTTGGACTTGCACATATCACTCTAATTTCCCGGCAGGAATAAGAATTAACCAAAGTCTCAGTCCCCCACCGGGAACCAGCATAGGTCCTGAACCAGAATTTTGGACATGTGGTCAGCTCACAAAAAACGAGTTGAAAAATGGAGCTCAGGGGCACAGCAATTCATAAACTGGTCGAGTAATAAAGGACAACTATCGTCCAAAAATCTATTGAGGGAAGGCAAGGAGGCGGACTTGAAAGCGAGGCAGAATGGCAGGAAACAGATTTCAAGAGGTACGTTGGAATCACCTTTAAAGCACAGGAAGAGGGGCACAACTTTGACAATGATGCACTTGGCCAAAAAGGGCGTATGCGTTTTCTCCTGAATATATTCAGGAGAAAACGCATACGCCCTTTTTGGCCAAGCAAGCAAGCCGGCAATGCAAATCTGCACTACAAAGAAGTATCACTTCCCACCGGTCAAAAGGGACATCCACAAAATGTGTAAAAACCAGAAAGGCAAGACAGGCCCTGGAGAACAGGGAGCCTTGTTATGCTGATGGGCGGGATGTAAATTGCCAACTGCCTCCCTGGAGGAGTGCATGTGTTCCCTAAAAGAAGTAAACAACAGAGCAACAGAGCCAAGGGCACTTCCAGTCTAGGGAATATACCTTGGAAAAACTGAAAATCAATAAGACAGAGCCACCCCAAAATTTAGGGCTGCACTGCTTACAAGGACCTCAACTTGGGTACACCTTAAATATCCCAGGAAATATAAAAATGGTTCAAAAAATTGTGGTACTTACGTACGATGGAATATCCCTCAGCCATGAAATCAATGTCATAAGACGAGTAGCAGCAATATGGGTGGATTCAGGTACGATGATTCTAAGTGAAATAAGTCACACAGAAAAAGAAACTTATCATAAGATATCACTTATGAAGATCCTGTAAACAAGGCTACAGTTGAACTGAGTTAGGAAAGAGAACAGAGTCTCACATTTAGAAAACACTCTTATGCCTGCTTAAGGGGGAAGGAGAGGTGGGGTGATGCATAAAACCAGAGTTTGATATAAGCACAGGTACCGTTCCCAAAACCAACTATGGAATAGACAAGACCTACACCTTCCTCAGTGAAAGGGACTCAAAACCCCATCTTTCCCACAGAGGAATATATCTGACTAGTAAGAATCTTAAAACCTATGTATTGATATGTCTCCGTAAGGGAATCAAGTGTGTCTAGGCTGGCATAAACATGGCAGCGAGAATCAGCTCAAACCAACTATAAAAAGGAATTTCAAAAACAAAACAAAAAAACTCTGAAATTCTTTACAATTCCTTCAGGGTCTCTGATGAAACCTGGTATGACCCTATCTACAACGACAGCTGGATGTGGCATAAGGCTGGACACTTGGGACTGAGAGGATTGGTGAGATTGGGGGAGCAAATGCAGACCCTTTAAAGCACAAATGCCTGGCACCCATTCCATGCTTCCCAACTCTCTAGGTTGAAGGGAATATTACTACAGTTATAACATGTAAGAGAAACCTAGAGAATGGACCCACGTTGAATATGAAAGTTTTCTAAAACTCAACGAATAATCCCTATCCTGGTGCTCCGTTTTGACTTTCCATCTGCTTTACTATCAATCTCCCAAGTTTGAGAGACAGCCCCTTTAACCTCCTGGTTCGCACAGGTTTCCAATTTGGCAGAGGATGAAAGGGAAGAGGGAGAACCAATGAGAGAGTAGCTGTCAGGAATTTGGACGGGCACATATCACTCTAACTTCCCAGCAGGAAGAAGAATTAACCAAAGTCTCAGCCACCCACCGGGAACCAGTATAGTTCCTGAACCAAAATTTTGGACTTGCGGTCAGGTCACCAAAAACGAGTTGAAAAATGGAGCTCAGGGGCACAGCAATTCACAAACTGGCCGAGTAATAAAGGACAACTATCGTCCAAAAATCTGTTGAGGGAAGGCAACGAGGCGGACTTGAAAGCGAGGCAGAATAGCAGGAAACAGATTTCAAGAGGTACGTTGGAATCGCCTTTAAAGCACAGGAAGAGGGGCACAACTTCGACAATGATGCACTTGGCCAAAAAGGGCGTATGCGTTTTCTCCTGAATATATTCAGGAGAAAACGCATACGCCCTTTTTGGCCAAGCAAGCAAGCGAGCAATGCAAATCTGCACTACAAAGAAGTATCACTTCCCACCGTACAAAAGGGACATCCACAAAATGTGTAAAAACCAGAAAGGCAAGACAGGCCCTGGAGAACAGGGAGCCTTGTTATGCTGATGGGCAGGATGTAAATTGCCAACTGCCTCTCTGGAGGAGTGCATTGTGTTCCCTAAAACAAGTAAAGAACAGAGCTACAGAGCCAAGGGCACTTCCAGTCTAGGGAATATACCTTGGGAAAACTGAAAATCAATAAGACAGAGCCACCCCAAAATTTAGGGCTGCACTGCTTACAAGGATGTCAACTTGGGTACACCTTAAATATCCCAGGAAATATAAAAATGGTTCAGAAAATTGTGGTACTTACGTACGATGGAATATCCCTCAGCCATGAAATCAATGTCATAAGACCAGTAGCAGCGAAATGGGTGGATTCAGGTACGATGATTCTAAGTGAAATAAGTCACACAGAAAAAGAAACTTATCATAAGATATCACTTATGAAGATCCTGTAAACATGGCTACACTTGAACTGAGTTAGGAAAGAGAACAGTGTCTCACATTTAGAAAACACTCTTATGCCTGCTTAAGGGGGAAGGAGAGGTGGGGTGATGCATAAAACCAGAGTTTGATATAAGCACACGTACCGTTCCAAAAACCAACTATGGAATAGACAAGACCTACACCTTCCTCAGTGAAAGGGACTCAAAACACCATATTTCCCACAGAGGAATATATCTGACTAGTAAAAATCTTAAAACCTATGTATTGATATGTCTCCGTAAGGGAATCAAGTGTGTCTAGACTGGCATAAACATGGTAGCGAGAATCAGCTCAAACCCACTATAAAAAGGAATTCCAAAACAAAACAAAAAAACTGGGAAATTCTTTACAATTCCTTCAGGGTCTCTGATGAAACCTGGAATGACCCTATCTACAACGACAGCTGGATGTGGCATAAGGCTGGACACTTGGGACTGAGAGGATTGGTGATATTGGGTGAGCAAATACAGCCCTTTTAAAGCACAAATGCCTGGCACCCATTCCATGGGTCCCAACTCTCCAGGTTGAAGGGAATATTATTACAGCTATAACATGTACAAGAAACCAAGAGAACTGACACACTGTGAATACGAATGGTTTCTAAAACTCAACGAATAGTCCCTCTCCTGGTGCTCCGGTTTGACTTTCCATCTGCTTTACTATCAATCTCCCAACTTGGAGAGACAGCCCCTTTAACCTCCTGGTTCACACAGGTTTCCAATTTGGCAGAGGATGAAAGGGAAGAGGGAGAACCAATGAGAGAGTAGCTGTTAGGCATTTGGACGGGCACATATCACTCTAACATCCCGGCAGGAAGAAGTATTAACCAAAGTCTCAGCCCCCCACCGGGAACCAGCATAGGTCCTGAACCAAAATTTTGGACTTGCGGTCAGCTCACAAAAAACGAGTTGAAAAATGGAGCTCAGGGGCACAGCAATTCACAAACTGGCCGAGTAATAAAGGACAACTATCGTCCAAAAATCTATTGAGGGAAGGCAACGAGGCGGACTTGAAAGCGAGGCAGAATAGCAGGAAACAGATTTCAAGAGGTACGTTGGAATCGCCTTTAAAGCACAGGAAGAGGGGCACAACTTCGACAATGATGCACTTGGCCAAAAAGGGCGTATGCGTTTTCTCCTGAATATATTCAGGAGAAAACGCATAAGCCCTTTTTGGCCAAGCAAGCAAGCGGGCAATGCAAATCTGCACTACAAAGAAGTATCACTTCCCACCGGTCAAAAGGGACATCCACAAAATGTGTAAGAACAAGAAAGGCAAGACAGGCCCTGGAGAACAGGGAGCCTTGTTATGCTGAAGGGCGGGATGTAAATTGCCAACTGCCTCTCTGGAGCAGTGCATTGTGTTCCCTAAAACAAGTAAACAACAGAGCTACAGAGCCAAGGGCACTTCCAGTCTAGGGAATATACCTTGGGAAAACTGAAAATCAATAAGACAGAGCCACCCCAAAATTTAGGGCTGCACTCATTACAAGGACCTCAACTTGGGTACACCTTAAATATCCCAGGAAATATAAAAATTGTTCAAAAAATTGTGGTACTTAAGTACGATGGAATATCCCTCAGCCATGAAATCAATATCATAAGACCAGTAGCAGGAAAATGGGTGGATTCAGGTACGATGATTCTAAGTGAAATAAGTCACAAAGAAATAGAAACTTATCATAAGATATCACTTATGAAGATCCTGTAAACATGGCTACACTTGAACTGAGTTAGGAAAGAGAACAGTGTCTCACATTTAGAAAACACTCTTATGCCTGCTTAAGGGGGAAGGAGAGGTAGGGTGATGCATAAAACCAGAGTTTGATATAAGCACAGGTACCGTTCCAAAAACCAACTATGGAATAGACAAGACCTACACCTTCCTCAGTGAAAGGGACTCAAAACCCCATATTTCCCGCAGAGGAATATATCTGACTAGCAAGAATCTTAAAACCTATGTATTGATATGTCTCCGTAAGGGAATCAAGTGTGTCTAGACTGGCATAAACTTGGCAGCGAGAATCAGCTCAAACCCACTATAAAAAGGAATTTCAAAAACAAAACAAAAAAACTGGGAAATTCTTTACAATTGCTTCAGGGTCTCTGATGAAACCTGGAATGACCATATGTACAACGACAGCTGGATGTGGCATAAGGCTGAACACTTGGGACTGAGACGACTGGTGAGATTGGGTGAGCAAACGCAGACCCTTTAAAGCACAAATGCCTGGCACCCATTCCAAGGGTCCCAACTCTCCAGGTTGAAGGGAATATTACAACAGCTATAACATGTACAGGAAACCTAGAGAACGGACACACTGTGAATACGAAAGGTTTCTAAAACTCAACGAATAGTCCCTCTACTGGTGCGCCGGTTTGACTTTCCATGTGCTTTACTATCAATCTCCCAACTTTGAGAGACAGCCCCTTTAACCTCCTTGTTTGCACAGGTTTCCAATTTGGCAGAAGATGAAAGGGAATAGGGAGAACCAAAGAGAGAGTAGCTGTTAGGCATTTGGACTTGCACATATCACTCTAATTTCCCGGCAGGAATAAGAATTAACCAAAGTCTCAGTCCCCCACCGGGAACCAGCATAGGTCCTGAACCAGAATTTTGGACATGTGGTCAGCTCACAAAAAACGAGTTGAAAAATGGAGCTCAGGGGCACAGCAATTCATAAACTGGTCGAGTAATAAAGGACAACTATCGTCCAAAAATCTATTGAGGGAAGGCAAGGAGGCGGACTTGAAAGCGAGGCAGAATGGCAGGAAACAGATTTCAAGAGGTACGTTGGAATCACCTTTAAAGCACAGGAAGAGGGGCACAACTTTGACAATGATGCACTTGGCCAAAAAGGGCGTATGCGTTTTCTCCTGAATATATTCAGGAGAAAACGCATACGCCCTTTTTGGCCAAGCAAGCAAGCCGGCAATGCAAATCTGCACTACAAAGAAGTATCACTTCCCACCGGTCAAAAGGGACATCCACAAAATGTGTAAAAACCAGAAAGGCAAGACAGGCCCTGGAGAACAGGGAGCCTTGTTATGCTGATGGGCGGGATGTAAATTGCCAACTGCCTCCCTGGAGGAGTGCATGTGTTCCCTAAAAGAAGTAAACAACAGAGCAACAGAGCCAAGGGCACTTCCAGTCTAGGGAATATACCTTGGAAAAACTGAAAATCAATAAGACAGAGCCACCCCAAAATTTAGGGCTGCACTGCTTACAAGGACCTCAACTTGGGTACACCTTAAATATCCCAGGAAATATAAAAATGGTTCAAAAAATTGTGGTACTTACGTACGATGGAATATCCCTCAGCCATGAAATCAATGTCATAAGACGAGTAGCAGCAATATGGGTGGATTCAGGTACGATGATTCTAAGTGAAATAAGTCACACAGAAAAAGAAACTTATCATAAGATATCACTTATGAAGATCCTGTAAACAAGGCTACAGTTGAACTGAGTTAGGAAAGAGAACAGAGTCTCACATTTAGAAAACACTCTTATGCCTGCTTAAGGGGGAAGGAGAGGTGGGGTGATGCATAAAACCAGAGTTTGATATAAGCACAGGTACCGTTCCCAAAACCAACTATGGAATAGACAAGACCTACACCTTCCTCAGTGAAAGGGACTCAAAACCCCATCTTTCCCACAGAGGAATATATCTGACTAGTAAGAATCTTAAAACCTATGTATTGATATGTCTCCGTAAGGGAATCAAGTGTGTCTAGGCTGGCATAAACATGGCAGCGAGAATCAGCTCAAACCAACTATAAAAAGGAATTTCAAAAACAAAACAAAAAAACTCTGAAATTCTTTACAATTCCTTCAGGGTCTCTGATGAAACCTGGTATGACCCTATCTACAACGACAGCTGGATGTGGCATAAGGCTGGACACTTGGGACTGAGAGGATTGGTGAGATTGGGGGAGCAAATGCAGACCCTTTAAAGCACAAATGCCTGGCACCCATTCCATGCTTCCCAACTCTCTAGGTTGAAGGGAATATTACTACAGTTATAACATGTAAGAGAAACCTAGAGAATGGACCCACGTTGAATATGAAAGTTTTCTAAAACTCAACGAATAATCCCTATCCTGGTGCTCCGTTTTGACTTTCCATCTGCTTTACTATCAATCTCCCAAGTTTGAGAGACAGCCCCTTTAACCTCCTGGTTCGCACAGGTTTCCAATTTGGCAGAGGATGAAAGGGAAGAGGGAGAACCAATGAGAGAGTAGCTGTCAGGAATTTGGACGGGCACATATCACTCTAACTTCCCAGCAGGAAGAAGAATTAACCAAAGTCTCAGCCACCCACCGGGAACCAGTATAGTTCCTGAACCAAAATTTTGGACTTGCGGTCAGGTCACCAAAAACGAGTTGAAAAATGGAGCTCAGGGGCACAGCAATTCACAAACTGGCCGAGTAATAAAGGACAACTATCGTCCAAAAATCTGTTGAGGGAAGGCAACGAGGCGGACTTGAAAGCGAGGCAGAATAGCAGGAAACAGATTTCAAGAGGTACGTTGGAATCGCCTTTAAAGCACAGGAAGAGGGGCACAACTTCGACAATGATGCACTTGGCCAAAAAGGGCGTATGCGTTTTCTCCTGAATATATTCAGGAGAAAACGCATACGCCCTTTTTGGCCAAGCAAGCAAGCGAGCAATGCAAATCTGCACTACAAAGAAGTATCACTTCCCACCGTACAAAAGGGACATCCACAAAATGTGTAAAAACCAGAAAGGCAAGACAGGCCCTGGAGAACAGGGAGCCTTGTTATGCTGATGGGCAGGATGTAAATTGCCAACTGCCTCTCTGGAGGAGTGCATTGTGTTCCCTAAAACAAGTAAAGAACAGAGCTACAGAGCCAAGGGCACTTCCAGTCTAGGGAATATACCTTGGGAAAACTGAAAATCAATAAGACAGAGCCACCCCAAAATTTAGGGCTGCACTGCTTACAAGGATGTCAACTTGGGTACACCTTAAATATCCCAGGAAATATAAAAATGGTTCAGAAAATTGTGGTACTTACGTACGATGGAATATCCCTCAGCCATGAAATCAATGTCATAAGACCAGTAGCAGCGAAATGGGTGGATTCAGGTACGATGATTCTAAGTGAAATAAGTCACACAGAAAAAGAAACTTATCATAAGATATCACTTATGAAGATCCTGTAAACATGGCTACACTTGAACTGAGTTAGGAAAGAGAACAGTGTCTCACATTTAGAAAACACTCTTATGCCTGCTTAAGGGGGAAGGAGAGGTGGGGTGATGCATAAAACCAGAGTTTGATATAAGCACACGTACCGTTCCAAAAACCAACTATGGAATAGACAAGACCTACACCTTCCTCAGTGAAAGGGACTCAAAACACCATATTTCCCACAGAGGAATATATCTGACTAGTAAAAATCTTAAAACCTATGTATTGATATGTCTCCGTAAGGGAATCAAGTGTGTCTAGACTGGCATAAACATGGTAGCGAGAATCAGCTCAAACCCACTATAAAAAGGAATTCCAAAACAAAACAAAAAAACTGGGAAATTCTTTACAATTCCTTCAGGGTCTCTGATGAAACCTGGAATGACCCTATCTACAACGACAGCTGGATGTGGCATAAGGCTGGACACTTGGGACTGAGAGGATTGGTGATATTGGGTGAGCAAATACAGCCCTTTTAAAGCACAAATGCCTGGCACCCATTCCATGGGTCCCAACTCTCCAGGTTGAAGGGAATATTATTACAGCTATAACATGTACAAGAAACCAAGAGAACTGACACACTGTGAATACGAATGGTTTCTAAAACTCAACGAATAGTCCCTCTCCTGGTGCTCCGGTTTGACTTTCCATCTGCTTTACTTTCAATCTCCCAACTTGGAGAGACAGCCCCTTTAACCTCCTGGTTCACACAGGTTTCCAATTTGGCAGAGGATGAAAGGGAAGAGGGAGAACCAATGAGAGAGTAGCTGTTAGGCATTTGGACGGGCACATATCACTCTAACATCCCGGCAGGAAGAAGTATTAACCAAAGTCTCAGCCCCCCACCGGGAACCAGCATAGGTCCTGAACCAAAATTTTGGACTTGCGGTCAGCTCACAAAAAACGAGTTGAAAAATGGAGCTCAGGGGCACAGCAATTCACAAACTGGCCGAGTAATAAAGGACAACTATCGTCCAAAAATCTATTGAGGGAAGGCAACGAGGCGGACTTGAAAGCGAGGCAGAATAGCAGGAAACAGATTTCAAGAGGTACGTTGGAATCGCCTTTAAAGCACAGGAAGAGGGGCACAACTTCGACAATGATGCACTTGGCCAAAAAGGGCGTATGCGTTTTCTCCTGAATATATTCAGGAGAAAACGCATAAGCCCTTTTTGGCCAAGCAAGCAAGCGGGCAATGCAAATCTGCACTACAAAGAAGTATCACTTCCCACCGGTCAAAAGGGACATCCACAAAATGTGTAAGAACAAGAAAGGCAAGACAGGCCCTGGAGAACAGGGAGCCTTGTTATGCTGAAGGGCGGGATGTAAATTGCCAACTGCCTCTCTGGAGGAGTGCATTGTGTTCCCTAAAACAAGTAAACAACAGAGCTACAGAGCCAAGGGCACTTCCAGTCTAGGGAATATACCTTGGGAAAACTGAAAATCAATAAGACAGAGCCACCCCAAAATTTAGGGCTGCACTCATTACAAGGACCTCAACTTGGGTACACCTTAAATATCCCAGGAAATATAAAAATTGTTCAAAAAATTGTGGTACTTAAGTACGATGGAATATCCCTCAGCCATGAAATCAATATCATAAGACCAGTAGCAGGAAAATGGGTGGATTCAGGTACGATGATTCTAAGTGAAATAAGTCACAAAGAAATAGAAACTTATCATAAGATATCACTTATGAAGATCCTGTAAACATGGCTACACTTGAACTGAGTTAGGAAAGAGAACAGTGTCTCACATTTAGAAAACACTCTTATGCCTGCTTAAGGGGGAAGGAGAGGTAGGGTGATGCATAAAACCAGAGTTTGATATAAGCACAGGTACCGTTCCAAAAACCAACTATGGAATAGACAAGACCTACACCTTCCTCAGTGAAAGGGACTCAAAACCCTATATTTCCCGCAGAGGAATATATCTGACTAGCAAGAATCTTAAAACTTATGTATTGATATGTCTCCGTAAGGGAATCAAGTGTGTCTAGACTGGCATAAACTTGGCAGCGAGAATCAGCTCAAACCCACTATAAAAAGGAATTTCAAAAACAAAACAAAAAAACTGGGAAATTCTTTACAATTGCTTCAGGGTCTCTGATGAAACCTGGAATGACCATATGTACAACGACAGCTGGATGTGGCATAAGGCTGAACACTTGGGACTGAGACGACTGGTGAGATTGGGTGAGCAAATGCAGACCCTTTAAAGCACAAATGCCTGGCACCCATTCCAAGGGTCCCAAGTCTCCAGGTTGAAGGGAATATTACAACAGCTATAACATGTACAGGAAACCTAGAGAACGGACACACTGTGAATACGAAAGGTTTCTAAAACTCAACGAATAGTCCCTCTACTGGTGCGCCGGTTTGACTTTCCATGTGCTTTACTATCAATCTCCCAACTTTGAGAGACAGCCCCTTTAACCTCCTTGTTTGCACAGGTTTCCAATTTGGCAGAAGATGAAAGGGAATATGGAGAACCAAAGAGAGAGTAGCTGTTAGGCATTTGGACTTGCACATATCACTCTAATTTCCCGGCAGGAATAAGAATTAACCAAAGTCTCAGTCCCCCACCGGGAACCAGCATAGGTCCTGAACCAGAATTTTGGACATGTGGTCAGCTCACAAAAAACGAGTTGAAAAATGGAGCTCAGGGGCACAGCAATTCATAAACTGGTCGAGTAATAAAGGACAACTATCGTCCAAAAATCTATTGAGGGAAGGCAAGGAGGCGGACTTGAAAGCGAGGCAGAATAGCAGGAAACAGATTTCAAGAGGTACGTTGGAATCACCTTTAAAGCACAGGAAGAGGGGCACAACTTCGACAATGATGCACTTGGCCAAAAAGGGCGTATGCGTTTTCTCCTGAATATATTCAGGAGAAAACGCATACGCCCTTTTTGGCCAAGCAAGCAAGCCGGCAATGCAAATCTGCACTACAAAGAAGTATCACTTCCCACCGGTCAAAAGGGACATCCACAAAATGTGTAAAAACCAGAAAGGCAAGACAGGCCCTGGAGAACAGGGAGCCTTGTTATGCTGATGGGCGGGATGTAAATTGCCAACTGCCTCCCTGGAGGAGTGCATTGTGTTCCCTAAAAGAAGTAAACAACAGAGCAACAGAGCCAAGGGCACTTCCAGTCTAGGGAATATACCTTGGAAAAACTGAAAATCAATAAGACAGAGCCACCCCAAAATTTAGGGCTGCACTGCTTACAAGGACCTCAACTTGGGTACACCTTAAATATCCCAGGAAATATAAAAATGGTTCAGAAAATTGTGGTACTTACGTACGATGGAATATCCCTCAGCCATGAAATCAATGTCATAAGACGAGTAGCAGCAATATGGGTGGATTCAGGTACGATGATTCTAAGTGAAATAAGTCACACAGAAAAAGAAACTTATCATAAGATATCACTTATGAAGATCCTGTAAACAAGGCTACAGTTGAACTGAGTTAGGAAAGAGAACAGAGTCTCACATTTAGAAAACACTCTTATGCCTGCTTAAGGGGGAAGGAGAGGTGGGGTGATGCATAAAACCAGAGTTTGATATAAGCACAGGTACCGTTCCCAAAACCAACTATGGAATAGACAAGACCTACACCTTCCTCAGTGAAAGGGACTCAAAACCCCATCTTTCCCACAGAGGAATATATCTGACTAGTAAGAATCTTAAAACCTATGTATTGATATGTCTCCGTAAGGGAATCAAGTGTGTCTAGACTGGCATAAACATGGCAGCGAGAATCAGCTCAAACCAACTATAAAAAGGAATTTCAAAAACAAAACAAAAAAACTCTGAAATTCTTTACAATTCCTTCAGGGTCTCTGATGAAACCTGGTATGACCCTATCTACAACGACAGCTGGATGTGGCATAAGGCTGGACACTTGGGACTGAGAGGATTGGTGAGATTGGGGGAGCAAATGCAGACCCTTTAAAGCACAAATGCCTGGCACCCATTCCATGCTTCCCAACTCTCTAGGTTGAAGGGAATATTACTACAGTTATAACATGTAAGAGAAACCTAGAGAATGGACCCACGTTGAATATGAAAGTTTTCTAAAACTCAACGAATAATCCCTATCCTGGTGCTCCGTTTTGACTTTCCATCTGCTTTACTATCAATCTCCCAAGTTTGAGAGACAGCCCCTTTAACCTCCTGGTTCGCACAGGTTTCCAATTTGGCAGAGGATGAAAGGGAAGAGGGAGAACCAATGAGAGAGTAGCTGTCAGGAATTTGGACGGGCACATATCACTCTAACTTCCCAGCAGGAAGAAGAATTAACCAAAGTCTCAGCCACCCACCGGGAACCAGTATAGTTCCTGAACCAAAATTTTGGACTTGCGGTCAGGTCACCAAAAACGAGTTGAAAAATGGAGCTCAGGGGCACAGCAATTCACAAACTGGCCGAGTAATAAAGGACAACTATCGTCCAAAAATCTGTTGAGGGAAGGCAACGAGGCGGACTTGAAAGCGAGGCAGAATAGCAGGAAACAGATTTCAAGAGGTACGTTGGAATCGCCTTTAAAGCACAGGAAGAGGGGCACAACTTCGACAATGATGCACTTGGCCAAAAAGGGCGTATGCGTTTTCTCCTGAATATATTCAGGAGAAAACGCATACGCCCTTTTTGGCCAAGCAAGCAAGCGAGCAATGCAAATCTGCACTACAAAGAAGTATCACTTCCCACCGTACAAAAGGGACATCCACAAAATGTGTAAAAACCAGAAAGGCAAGACAGGCCCTGGAGAACAGGGAGCCTTGTTATGCTGATGGGCAGGATGTAAATTGCCAACTGCCTCTCTGGAGGAGTGCATTGTGTTCCCTAAAACAAGTAAAGAACAGAGCTACAGAGCCAAGGGCACTTCCAGTCTAGGGAATATACCTTGGGAAAACTGAAAATCAATAAGACAGAGCCACCCCAAAATTTAGGGCTGCACTGCTTACAAGGATGTCAACTTGGGTACACCTTAAATATCCCAGGAAATATAAAAATGGTTCAGAAAATTGTGGTACTTACGTACGATGGAATATCCCTCAGCCATGAAATCAATGTCATAAGACCAGTAGCAGCGAAATGGGTGGATTCAGGTACGATGATTCTAAGTGAAATAAGTCACACAGAAAAAGAAACTTATCATAAGATATCACTTATGAAGATCCTGTAAACATGGCTACACTTGAACTGAGTTAGGAAAGAGAACAGTGTCTCACATTTAGAAAACACTCTTATGCCTGCTTAAGGGGGAAGGAGAGGTGGGGTGATGCATAAAACCAGAGTTTGATATAAGCACACGTACCGTTCCAAAAACCAACTATGGAATAGACAAGACCTACACCTTCCTCAGTGAAAGGGACTCAAAACACCATATTTCCCACAGAGGAATATATCTGACTAGTAAAAATCTTAAAACCTATGTATTGATATGTCTCCGTAAGGGAATCAAGTGTGTCTAGACTGGCATAAACATGGTAGCGAGAATCAGCTCAAACCCACTATAAAAAGGAATTCCAAAACAAAACAAAAAAACTGGGAAATTCTTTACAATTCCTTCAGGGTCTCTGATGAAACCTGGAATGACCCTATCTACAACGACAGCTGGATGTGGCATAAGGCTGGACACTTGGGACTGAGAGGATTGGTGATATTGGGTGAGCAAATACAGCCCTTTTAAAGCACAAATGCCTGGCACCCATTCCATGGGTCCCAACTCTCCAGGTTGAAGGGAATATTATTACAGCTATAACATGTACAAGAAACCAAGAGAACTGACACACTGTGAATACGAACGGTTTCTAAAACTCAACGAATAGTCCCTCTCCTGGTGCTCCGGTTTGACTTTCCATCTGCTTTACTATCAATCTCCCAACTTGGAGAGACAGCCCCTTTAACCTCCTGGTTCACACAGGTTTCCAATTTGGCAGAGGATGAAAGGGAAGAGGGAGAACCAATGAGAGAGTAGCTGTTAGGCATTTGGACGGGCACATATCACTCTAACATCCCGGCAGGAAGAAGTATTAACCAAAGTCTCAGCCCCCCACCGGGAACCAGCATAGGTCCTGAACCAAAATTTTGGACTTGCGGTCAGCTCACAAAAAACGAGTTGAAAAATGGAGCTCAGGGGCACAGCAATTCACAAACTGGCCGAGTAATAAAGGACAACTATCGTCCAAAAATCTATTGAGGGAAGGCAACGAGGCGGACTTGAAAGCGAGGCAGAATAGCAGGAAACAGATTTCAAGAGGTACGTTGGAATCGCCTTTAAAGCACAGGAAGAGGGGCACAAGTTCGACAATGATGCACTTGGCCAAAAAGGGCGTATGCGTTTTCTCCTGAATATATTCAGGAGAAAACGCATACGCCCTTTTTGGCCAAGCAAGCAAGCGGGCAATGCAAATCTGCACTACAAAGAAGTATCACTTCCCACCGGTCAAAAGGGACATCCACAAAATGTGTAAGAACAAGAAAGGCAAGACAGGCCCTGGAGAACTGGGAGCCTTGTTATGCTGATGGGCGGGATGTAAATTGCCAACTGCCTCTCTGGAGGAGTGCATTGTGTTCCCTAAAACAAGTAAACAACAGAGCTACAGAGCCAAGGGCACTTCCAGTCTAGGGAATATACCTTGGGAAAACTGAAAATCAATAAGACAGAGCCACCCCAAAATTTAGGGCTGCACTCATTACAAGGACCTCAACTTGGGTACACCTTAAATATCCCAGGAAATATAAAAATTGTTCAAAAAATTGTGGTACTTAAGTACGATGGAATATCCCTCAGCCATGAAATCAATATCATAAGACCAGTAGCAGGAAAATGGGTGGATTCAGGTACGATGATTCTAAGTGAAATAAGTCACAAAGAAATAGAAACTTATCATAAGATATCACTTATGAAGATCCTGTAAACATGGCTACACTTGAACTGAGTTAGGAAAGAGAACAGTGTCTCACATTTAGAAAACACTCGTATGCCTGCTTAAGGGGGAAGGAGAGGTAGGGTGATGCATAAAACCAGAGTTTGATATAAGCACAGGTACCGTTCCAAAAACCAACTATGGAATAGACAAGACCTACACCTTCCTCAGTGAAAGGGACTCAAAACCCTATATTTCCCGCAGAGGAATATATCTGACTAGCAAGAATCTTAAAACCTATGTATTGATATGTCTCCGTAAGGGAATCAAGTGTGTCTAGACTGGCATAAACTTGGCAGCGAGAATCAGCTCAAACCCACTATAAAAAGGAATTTCAAAAACAAAACAAAAAAACTGGGAAATTCTTTACAATTGCTTCAGGGTCTCTGATGAAACCTGGAATGACAATATGTACAACGACAGCTGGATGTGGCATAAGGCTGAACACTTGGGACTGAGACGACTGGTAAGATTGGGTGAGCAAATGCAGACCCTTTAAAGCACAAATGCCTGGCACCCATTCCAAGGGTCCCAACTCTCCAGGTTGAAGGGAATATTACAACAGCTATAACATGTACGGGAAACCTAGAGAACGGACACACTGTGAATACGAAAGGTTTCTAAAACTCAACGAATAGTCCCTCTACTGGTGCGCCGGTTTGACTTTCCATGTGCTTTACTATCAATCTCCCAACTTTGAGAGACAGCCCCTTTAACCTCCTTGTTTGCACAGGTTTCCAATTTGGCAGAAGATGAAAGGGAATATGGAGAACCAAAGAGAGAGTAGCTGTTAGGCATTTGGACTTGCACATATCACTCTAATTTCCCGGCAGGAATAAGAATTAACCAAAGTCTCAGTCCCCCACCGGGAACCAGCATAGGTCCTGAACCAGAATTTTGGACATGTGGTCAGCTCACAAAAAACGAGTTGAAAAATGGAGCTCAGGGGCACAGCAATTCATAAACTGGTCGAGTAATAAAGGACAACTATCGTCCAAAAATCTATTGAGGGAAGGCAAGGAGGCGGACTTGAAAGCGAGGCAGAATAGCAGGAAACAGATTTCAAGAGGTACGTTGGAATCACCTTTAAAGCACAGGAAGAGGGGCACAACTTTGACAATGATGCACTTGGCCAAAAAGGGCGTATGCGTTTTCTCCTGAATATATTCAGGAGAAAACGCATACGCCCTTTTTGGCCAAGCAAGCAAGCGGGCAATGCAAATCTGCACTACAAAGAAGTATCACTTCCCACCGGTCAAAAGGGACATCCACAAAATGTGTAAAAACCAGAAAGGCAAGACAGGCCCTGGAGAACAGGGAGCCTTGTTATGCTGATGGGCGGGATGTAAATTGCCAACTGCCTCCCTGGAGGAGTGCATTGTGTTCCCTAAAAGAAGTAAACAACAGAGCAACAGAGCCAAGGGCACTTCCAGTCTAGGGAATATACCTTGGAAAAACTGAAAATCAATAAGACAGAGCCACCCCAAAATTTAGGGCTGCACTGCTTACAAGGACCTCAACTTGGGTACACCTTAAATATCCCAGGAAATATAAAAATGGTTCAAAAAATTGTGGTACTTACGTACGATGGAATATCCCTCAGCCATGAAATCAATGTCATAAGACCAGTAGCAGCAAAATGGGTGGATTCAGGTACGATGATTCTAAGTGAAATAAGTCACACAGAAAAAGAAACTCATCATAAGATATCACTTATGAAGATCCTGTAAACATGGCTACACTTGAACTGAGTTAGGAAAGAGAACAGTGTCTCACATTTAGAATACACTCTTATGCCTGCTTCAGGGGGAAGGAGAGGTGGGGTGATGCATAAAACCAGAGTTTGCTATAAGCACAGGTACCGTTCCAAAAACCAACTATGGAATAGACAAGACCTACACCTTCCACAGTGAAAGGGACTCAAAACCCCATATTTACCGCAGAGGATTATACCTGACTAATAAGTATCTTAAAACCTATGTATTGATATGTCTCCATAAGGGAATCAAGTGTGTCTATACTGGCATAAACAGGGGAACGAGAATCAGCTCAAACCCACTATAAAAAGGAATTTCAAAAACAAAACAAAAAAAGTGGGAAATTCTTTACAATTCCTTCAGGGTCTCTGATGAAACCTGGAATGACCCTATCTACAAGGACAGCTGGATGTGGCATAAGGCTGGACACTAGGGACTGAGAAGATTGGTGAGATTGGGTGAGCAAATGCAGACCCTTTAAAGCACAAATGCCTGGCACCCATTCCATGAGAACCAACTCTCCAGGTTGAAGGGAATATTACTACAGTTATAACACGTACGGGAAATCTAGAGAATGGACACACTGTGAATACGAAAGGTTTCTAAAACTCAACGAATAGTCCCTCTCCTGGTGCTCGGGATTGACTTTCAATCTGCTTTACTATCAATCTCCCAAATTTGAGAGACAGCCCCTTTAACCTCCTCATTCGCAGAGGTTTCCAATTTGGCAGAGGGTGAAAGGGAAGAGGGAGAACCAATTAGAGAGTAGCTGTTAGGCATTTGGACGGGCACATATCACTCTAACTTCCCGGCAGGAAGAAGAATTAACCAAAGTCTCAGCCACCCACCGGGAACCAGCATAGGTCCTGAACCAAAATTTTGGACTTGCGGTCAGCTCACAAAAAACGAGTTGAAAAATGGAGCTCAAGGGCACAGCAATTCACAAACTGGCAGAGTAATAAAGGACAACTATCGTCCGAAAATCTGTGAAGGGTGGGTAACGAGGCGGACTTGAAAGCGAGGCAGAATAGCAGGAAACAGATTTCAAGAGGTACGTTGGAATCGCCTTTAAAGCACAGGAAGAGGGGCACAATTTCCACAATGATGCACTTGGCCAAAAAGGGCGTATGCGTTTTCTCCTGAATATATTCAGGAGAAAACGCATACGCCCTTTTTGGCCAAGCAAGCAAGCGGGCAATGCAAATCTGCACTACAAAGAAGTATCACTTCCCACCGGTCAAAAGGGACATCCACAAAATGTGTAAAAACCAGAAAGGCAAGACAGGCCCTGGAGAACAGGGAGCCTTGTTATGCTGATGGGCGGGATGTAAATTGCCAACTGCCTCTCTGGAGGAGTGCACTGTGTTCCCTAAAACAAGTAAAGAACAGAGCTACAGAGCCAAGGGCACTTCCAGTCTAGGAAATATACCTTGGGAAAACTGAAAATCAATAAGACAGAGCCACCCCAAAATTTAGGGCTGCACTGCTTACAAGGACCTCAACTTGGATACACCTTAAGTATCCCAGGAAATATAAAAATGGTTCAAAAAATTGTGGTACTTACGTACGATGGAATATCCCTCAGCCATGAAATCAATGTCATAAGACCAGTAGCAGCAAAATGGGTGGATTCAGGTACGATGATTCTAAGTGAAATAAGTCACACGGAAAAAGAAACTTATCATAAGATATCACTTATGAAGATCCTGTAAACATGGCTACACTTGAACTGAGTTAGGAAAGAGAACAGTGTCTCACATTTAGAAAACACTCTTATGCCTGCTTAAGGGGGAAGGAGAGGAGGGGTGATGCATAGAACCAGAGTTTGATATAAGCACAGGTACCGTTCCAATAACCAACTATGGAATAGACAAGACCTACACCTTCCTCAGTGAAAGGGACACAAAACCCCATATTTCCCAAAGAGGAATATATCTGACTAGGAAGAATCTTAAAACCTATGTATTGATATATCTCCGTAAGGGAATCAAGTGTGTCTAGACTGGCATAAACATGGCAGCGAGAATCAGCTCAAACCCACTATAAGAAGGAATTTCAAAAACAAAACAAAAAAACTGGGAAATTCTTTACAATTCCTTCAGGGTCTCTGATGAAACCTGGAATGACACTATCTACAATGACAGCTGGATGTGGCATAAGGCTGGACACTTGGGACTGAGAGGATTGGTGAGATTGGGTGAGCAAATGCAGACCATTTAAAGCAATAATGCCTGGCACCCATTCCTTGGGTCCCAACTCTCCAGGTTGAAGGTAATATTACTACTGTTATAACATGTACGGGAAACCTAGAGAACGGGCACACTGTGAATACGAAAGGTTTCTAAAACTCAACGAATAGTCCTTCTCCTGGTGCTCCGGTTTGACTTTCCATCTGCTTTACTATCAATCTCCCAACTTGCAGAGACAGCCCCTTTAACCTGCTGGTTCACACAGGTTTCCAATTTGGCAGAGGATGAAAGGGAAGAGGGAGAACCAATGAGAGAGTAGCTGTTAGGCATTTGGACGGGCACATATCACTGTAATTTCCCGGCAGGAAGAAGTATTAACCAAAGTCTCAGGTACACACCGGGAACCACTATAGGTCCTGAACCAAAATTTTGGACTTGCGGTCAGCTCACAAAAAACAAGTTGAAAAATGGAGCTCAGGGGAACAGCAATTCACAAACTGGCCGAATAATAAAGGACAACTATCGTCCAACAATCTGTTGAGGGAAGACAACGAGGCAGACTTGAAAGCGAGGCAGAATAGCAGGAAACAGATTTCAAGAGGTACGTTGGA
Source organism: Hyperoodon ampullatus (assembly GCF_949752795.1). NCBI lineage: Eukaryota > Metazoa > Chordata > Mammalia > Artiodactyla > Ziphiidae > Hyperoodon > Hyperoodon ampullatus. Next base: position 659,028 of record NW_027640693.1, on the reverse strand, counting down.
ATCACCTTTAAAGCACAGGAAGAGGGGCACAACTTCGACAATGATGCACTTGGCCAATAAGGGCGTATGCGTTTTCTCCTGAATATATTCAGGAGAAAACACATACGCCCTTTTTGGCCAAGCAAGGAAGCGGGCAATGCAAATCTGCACTACAAAGAAGTATCACTTCCCACCGGTCAAAAGGGACATCCACAAAATGTGTAAAAACCAGAAAGGCAAAACAGGCCCTGGAGAACAGGGAGCCTTGTTATGCTGATGGGCGGGATGTAAATTGCCAACTGCCTCTCTGGAGGAGTGCATTGTGTTCCCTAAAACAATTAAAGAACAGAGCTACAGAGCCAAGGGCACTTCCAGTCTAGGGAATATACCTTGGGAAAACTGAAAATCAATAAGACAGAGCCACCCCAAAATTTAGGGCTGCACTGCTTACAAGGACCTCAACTTGGGTACACCTTAAATATCCCGGGAAATATAAAAATGGTTCAAAAAATTGTGGTACTTACGTACGATGGAATATCCCTCAGCCATGAAATCAATGTCATAAGACCAGTAGCAGCAAAATGGGTGGATTCAGGTACGATGATACTAAGTGAAATAAGTCACACAGAAAAAGAAACTTATCATAAGATATCACTTATGAAGATCCTGTAAACATGGCTACACTTGAACTGAGTTAGGAAAGAGAACAGTGTCTCACATTTAGAAAACACTCTTATGCCTGCTTAAGGGGGAAGGAGAGGTGGGGTGATGCATAAAACCAGAGTTTGATAGAAGCACAGGTACCGTTCCAAAAAAAAAACTATGGAATAGACAAGACCTACACCTTCCTCAGTGAAAGGGACTCAAAACCCCATATTTCCCGCAGAGGAATATATCTGACTAGTAAGAATCTTAAAACCTATGTATTGATATGTCTCCGTAAGGGAATCTAGTGTGTCTAGACTGGAATAAACATGGCAGCGAGAATCAGCTCAAACCCACTATAAAAAGGAATTTCAAAAACAAAACAAAAAAACTGGGAAATTCTTTACACTTCCTTCAGGGTCTCTGATGAAACCTGGAATGACCCTATCTACAACGACAGCTGGATGTGGCATAAGGCTGGACACTTGGGACTGAGAGGATTGGTGAGATTGGGTGAGCAAATGCAGACCCTTTAAAGCAATAATGCCTGGCACCCATTCCTTGGTCCCAACTCTCCAGGTTGAAGGGAATATTTCTACAGTTATAACATGTACGGGAAACCTAGAGAAAGGGCACACTGTGAATACGAAAGGTTTCTAAAACTCAACGAATAGTCCCTCTCCTGGTGCTCCGGTTTGACTTTCCATCTGCTTTACTATCAATCTCCCAACTTGCAGAGACAGCCCCTTTAACCTCCTGGTTCGCACAGGTTTCCAATTTGGCAGAGGATGAAAGGGAAGAGGGAGAACCAATGAGAGAGTAGCTGTTAGGCATTTGGACGGGCACATATCATTCTAACTTCGTGGCAGGAAGAAGAATTAACCAAAGTCTCAGCCCCCCACTGGGAACCAGCATAGGTCCTGAACCAATATTTTGGACTTGGGGTCAGATCACAAAAAACGAGTTGAAAAATGGAGCTAAGGGGCACAGCAATTCACAAACTGGCCGAGTAATAAAGGACAACTATCGTCCAAAAATCTGTTGAGGGAAGGCAACGAGGCAGACTTGAAAGCGAGGCAGAATAGCAGGAAACAGATTTCAAGAGGTACGTTGGAATCACCTTTAAAGCACAGGAAGAGGGGCACAACATCGATAATGATGCACTTGGCCAAAAAGGGCGTATGCCTTTTCTCCTGAATATATTCAGGAGAAAACGCATACGCCCTTTTTGGCCAAGCAAGCAAGCGGGCAATGCAAATCTGCACTAAAAAGAAGTATCACTTCCCACCGGTCAAAAGGGACATCCACAAAATGTGTAAAAACCAGAAAGGCAAGACAGGCCCTGGAGAACAGGGATCCTTATTATGCTGATGGGCGGGATGTAAATTGCCAACTGTCTCTCTGGAGGAGTGCATTGTGTTCCCTAAAACAAGTAAAGAACAGAGCTACAGAGCCAAGGGCACTTCCAGTCTAGGGAATATACCTTGGGAAAACTGAAAATCAATAAGACAGAGCCACCCCAAAATTTAGGGCTGCACTGCTTACAAGGACCTCAACTTGGGTACAACTTTAATATGACAGGAAATATAAAAATGGTTCAAAAAATTGTGGTACTTACGTACGATGGAATATCCCTCAGCCATGAAATCAATGTCATAAGACCAGTAGCAGCAAAATGGGTGGATTCAGGTACGATGATTCTAAGTGAAATAAGTCACACAGAAAAAGAAACTTATCATAAGATATCACTTATGAAGTTCCTGTAAACATGGCTACACTTGAACTGAGTTAGGAAAGGGAAGAGTGTCTCACATTTAGAAAACACTCTTATGCCTGCTTAAGGGGGAAGGAGAGGTGGGGTGATGCATAAAACCAGAGTTTGATATAAGCACAGGTACCGTTCCAAAAACCAACTATGGAATAGACAAGACCTACACCTTCCTCAGTGAAAGGGACTCAAAACCCCATATTTCCCGCAGAGAAACTTATCTGACTAGTAAGAATCTTAAAACATATGTATTGATATGTCTCCGTAAGGGAATCAAGTGTGTCTAGACTGGCATAAACTTGGCAGCGAGAATCAGCTCAAACCCACTATAAAAAGGAATTTCAAAAACAAAACAAAAAAACTGGGAAATTCTTTACAATTCCTTCAGGGTCTCTGATGAAACCTGGAATGACACTATCTACAACGACAGCTGGATGTGGCATAAGGAGGGACACTTGGGACTGAGAGGATTGGTGAGATTGGGTGAGCAAATGGAGACCCTTTAAAGCAATAATGCCAGGCAAGCATTCCATGGGTCCCAACTCTCCAGGCAAAAGGGAATATTACTACAGTTATAACATGTACGGGAAACATAGAGAATGGACACACTGTGAATAGGAAAGGTTTCTAAAACTCAACGAATACTCCCTCTCCTGGTGCTCTGATTTGACTTTCCATCTGCTTTACTATCAATCTCCCAACTTGGAGAGACAGCCCCTTTAACCTCCTGGTTCGCACATGTTTCCAATTTGGCAGAGGATGAAAGGGAAGAGCAAGAACCAATGAGAGAGTAGCTGTTAGGCATTTGGACGGGAACATCTCACTCTAACCTCCCGGCAGGAAGAAGAATTACCCAAAGTCTCAGCCCCACAACGGGAACAAGCATAGGTCCCCAACCAAAATTTTGGACCTGCGGTCTGCTCACCAAAAACGAGTTGAAAAATGGAGCTAAGGGGCACAGCAATTCACAAACTGGCCGAGTAATAAAGGACAACTATCGTCCAAAAATCTGTTGAGGGAAGGCAACGAGGCGGACATGAAAGCGAGGCAGAATAGCAGGAAACAGATTTCAAGAGGTATGTTGGAATCGCCTTTAAAGCACAGGAAGAGGGGCACAACTACGACAATGATGCACTTGGCCAAAAAGGGCGTATGCGTTTTCTCCTGAATATATTCAGGAGAAAACGCATACGCCCTTTTTGGCCAAGCAAGCAAGCGGGCAATGCAAATCTGCACTACAAAGGAGTATCACTTCCCACCGGTCAAAAGGGACATCCACAAAATGTGTAAAAACCAGAAAGGCAAGACAGGCCCTGGAGAACTGGGAGCCTTGTTATGCTGATGGGCGGGATGTAAATTGCCAACTGCCTCTCTGGTGGAGTATATTGTGTTCCCTAAAACAAGTAAAGAACAGAGCTAAAGAGCCAAGGGCACTTCCAGCCTAGGGAATATACCTTGGTATTCTGAAAATCAATAAGACAGAGCCACCCCAAAATTTAGGGCTGCACTGCTTACAAGGACCTCAACTTGGGTACACCTTAAATATCCCAGGAAATATAAAAATGGTTCAAAAATTGTGGTACTTACGTATGATGGAATATCCTTCAGCAATGAAATCAATGTCATAAACCAGTAGCAGCAAAATGGGTGGATTCAGGTACGATGATCCTAAGTGAAATAAGTCACACAGAAAAAGAAACTTATCATAAGATATCACTTATGAAGATCCTGTAAACATGGCTACACTTGAACTGAGTTAGGTAAGAAGACATTGTCTCATATTAAGAAAACACTCTTATGCCTGCTTAAGGGGGAAGGAGAGGTGGGGTGATGCATAAAACCAGAGTTTGATATAAGCACAGGTACCGTTCCAAAAACCAACTATGGAATAGACAAGACCTACACCTTCCTCTTTGAAAGGGACTCAAAACCCCATATTTCCCGCAGAGGAATATATCTGACTAGTAAGAATCTTAAAACCTATGTATTGATATGTCTCCGTAAGGGAATCAAGTATGTCTAGACTGGCATAAACATGGCAGCGAGAATCAGCTCAAACCCACTATAAAAAGGAATTTCAAAAACAAAACAAAAAAACTGGGAAATTCTTTACAATTCCTTCAGGGTCTCTGATGAACCCTGGAATGACCCTATCTACAACGACAGCTGGATGTGGCATAAGGAGGGACACTTGGGACTGAGAGGATTGGTGAGATTGGGTGAGCAAATGCAGACCCTTTAAAGCACAAATGCCTGGCACCCATTCCATGGGTCCCAACTTTCCAGGTTGAAGGGAATATTACTAAAGCTATAACATGTACGGGAAACCTAGAGAACGGACACACTGTGAATACGAAAGATTTCTAGAACTCAACGAATAGTCCCTCTCCTGGTGCTCCGGTTTGACTTTCCATCTGCTTTACTATCAACCTCCCAACTTGGAGAGACAGCCCGTTTAACCTCCTGGTTCACACAGGTTGCCAATTTGGAAGAGGATGAAAGGGAAGAGGGAGAACCAATGAGAGAGTAGCTGTTAGGCATTTGGACGGGCACATATCACTGTAATTTCCCGGCAGGAAGAAGAATTAACCAAAGTCTCAGCCACCCACCGGGAACCAGCATAGGTCCTGAACCAAAATTTTGGACTTGCGGTCAGCTCACAAAAAACGAGTTGGAAAATGGATCTCAGGGGCACAGCAATTCACAAACTGGCCGAGTAATAAAGGACAACTATCGTCCAAAAATCTGTTGAGGGAAGGCAACGAGGCGGACTTGAAAGCGAGGCAGAATAGCAGGAAACAGATTTCAAGAGGTACGTTGGAATCGCCTTTAAAGCACAGGAAGAGGGGCCCAACTTCGACAATGATGCACTTGGCCAAAAAGGGCGTATGCGTTTTCTCCTGAATATATTCAGGAGAAAACGCATACGCCCATTTTGGCCAAGCAAGCAAGCGGGCAATGCAAATCTGCACTACAAAGAAGTATCACTTCCCACCGGTCAAAAGGGACATCCACAAAATGTGTAAAAACCAGAAAGGGAAGACAGGCCCCGGAGAACAGGGAGCATTGTTATGCTGTTTGGCGGGATGTAAATTGCCAACTGCCTCTCTGGAGGAGTGCATTGTGTTCCCTAAAACAAGTAAAGAACAGAGCTACAGAGCCAAGGGCACTTCCAGTCTAGGGAATATACCTTGGGAAAACTGAAAATCAATAAGACAGAGCCACCCCAAAATTTAGGGCTGCACTGCTTACAAGGAAATCAACTTGGGTACACCTTAAGTATCCCAGGAAATATGAAAATGGTTCAAAAAATTGTGGTACATACGTAAGATGGAATATCCCTCAGCCATGAAATCAATGTCATAAGACCAGTAGCGGCAAAATGGGTGGATTCAGGAACGATGATTCTAAGTGAAATAAGTCACACAGAAAAAGAAACTTATCATAAGATATCACTTATGAAGATCCTGTAAACATGGCTACACTTGAACTGAGTTAAGAAAGAGAACAGTGTCTCACATTTAGAAAACACTCTTATGCCTGCTTAACGGGGAAGGAAAGGTGGGGTGATGCATAAAACCAGAGTTTGATATAAGCACAGGTACCGTTCCATAAATCAACTACGGAATAGACAAGACCTACACCTTCCTCAGTGAAAGGGACTCAAAACCCCATATTTCCCGCAGAGGAATATATCTGACTAGAAAGAATCTTAAAACCTATGTATTGATATGTCTCCGTAAGGGAATCAAGTGTGTCTAGACTGGCATAAACATGGCAGCGAGAATCAGCTCAAACCCACTATAAAAAGGAATTTCAAAAACAAAACAAAAAAACCTGGAAATTCTTTACAATTCCTTCAGGGTCTCTGATAAAACCTGGAATGACCCTATCTACAACGACAGCTGGAGGTGGCATTAGGAGGGACACTTGGGACTGAGATGATTGGTGAGATTGGGTGAGCAAATGCAGACCCTTTAAAGCACAAATGCCTGGCACCCATTCCGTGGGTCCCAACTCTCCAGGTTGAAGGGAATATTACTACAGCTATAACATGTACGGGAAACCTAGAGAACGGACACACTGTGAATACGAAAGGTTTCTAAAACTCAACGAATAGTCCCTCTCCTGGTGCTCCGTTTTGACTTTCCATCTGCTTTACTATCAATCTCCCAACTTGGAGAGACATCCCCTTTAACCTCCTGGTTCGCACAGGTTGCCAATTTGGCAGAGGATGAAAGGGAAGAGGGAGAACCAATGAGAGAGTAGCTGTTAGGCATTTGGACGGGCACATATCACTCTAACTTCCCGGCAGGAAGAAGAATTAACCAAAGTCTCAGCCCACCACCGGGAACCAGCATAGGTCCTGAACCAAAATTTTGGACTTGCGGTCAGCTCACAAAAAACGAGTTGAAAAATGGAGCTCAGGGGCACAGCAATTCACAAACTGGCCGAGTAATAAAGGACATTTATCCTCCAAAAATCTGTTGAGGGAAGGCAAGGAGGCGGACTTGAAAACGAGGCAGAATAGCAGGAAACAGATTTCAAGAGGTACGTTGGAATTGCCTTTAAAGCACAGGAAGAGGGGCACAACTTCGACAATGATGCACTTGGCCAAAAAGGGCGTATGCGTTTTCTCCTGAATATATTCAGGAGAAAACGCATACGCCCTTTTTGGCCAAGCAAGCAAGCGGGCAATGCAAATCTGCACTACAAAGAAGTATCACTTCCCACCGGTCAAAAGGGACATCCACAAAATGTGTAAAAACCAGAAAGGCAAAACAGGCCCTGGAGAACAGAGAGCCTTGTTATGCTGATGGGCGGGATGTAAATTGCCAACTGCCTCTCTGGAGGAGTGCATTGTGTTCCCTAAAACAAGTAAACAACAGAGCTACAGAGCCAAGGGCACTTCCAGTCTAGGGAATATACCTTGGGAAAACTGAAAATCAATAAGACAGAGCCACCCCAAAATTTAGGGCTGCACTGCTTACAAGGACCTCAACTTGGGTACACCTTAAATATCCCAGGAAATATAAAAATGGTTCAAAAAATTGTGGTACATACGTACGATGGAATATCCCTCAGCCATGAAATCAATGTCATAAGACCAGTAGCAGCAAAATGGGTGGATTCAGGTACGATGATTCTAAGTGAAATAAGTCACACAGAAAAAGAAACTCATCATAAGATATCACTTATGAAGATCCTGTAAACATGGCTACACTTGAACTGAGTTAGGAAAGAGAACAGTGTCTCACATTTAGAAAACACTCTTATGTCTGCATAAGGGGGAAGGAGAGGTGGGGTGATGCATAAAACCAGAGTTTGATATAAGCACAGGTACCGTTCCAAAAACCAACTATGGAATAGACAAGACCTACACCTTCCTCAGTGAAAGGGACTCAAAACCCCATATTTCCCGCAGAGGAATATATCTGACTAGTAAGAATCTTAAAACATATGTATTGATATGTCTCCGTAAGGGAATCAAGTGTGTCTAGACTGGCATAAACATGGCATCGAGAATCAGCTCAAACCCACTATAAAAAGGAATTTCAAAATCAAAACCAAAAACTGGGAAATTCTTTACAATTCCTTCAGGGTCTCTGATGAAACCTGGAATGACCCTATCTACAACAACAGCTGGATGTGGCATAAGGCTGGACACTTGGGACTGAGAGGATTGGTGAGATTGGGTGAGCAAATGCAGACCCTTTAAAGCAATAATGCCTGGCACCCATTCCATGGGCCCCAACACTCCAGGTTGAAGGGAATATTACTACAGTTATAACATGTACTGGAAACCTAGAGAACGGACACACTGTGAATACGAACGGTTTCTAAAACTCAACGAATAGTCCCTCTCCTGGTGCTCCGGTTTGACTTTCCATCTGCTTTACTATCAACCTCCCAACATGGAGAGACAGCCCCTTTAACCTCCTGGTTCGCACAGGTTGCCAATTTGGCAGAGGATGAAAGGGAAGAGGGAGAACCAAAGAGAGAGTAGCTGTTAGGCATTTGGACGGGCACATATCACTGTAATTTCCCGGCAGGAAGAAGAATTAACCAAAGTCTCAGCCACCCTCCGGGAACCAGTATAGGTCCTGAACCAAAATTTTGGACTTGCGGTCCGCTCACCAAAAACAAGTTGAAAAATGGAGCTCAGGGGCACAGCAATTCACAAACTGGCCGAGTAATAAAGGACAACTATCGTCCAAAAATCTGTTGAGGGAAGGCAACGAGGCGGACTTGAAAGCGAGGCAGAATAGCAGGAAACAGATTTCAAGAGGTACGTTGGAATCGCCTTTAAAGCACAGGAAGAGGGGCCCAACTTCGACAATGATGCACTTGGCCAAAAAGGGCGTATGCGTTTTCTCCTGAATATATTCAGGAGAAAACGCATACGCCCTTTTTGGCCAAGCAAGCAAGCGGGCAATGCAAATCTGCACAACAAAGAAGTATCACTTCCCACCGGTCAAAAGGGACATCCACAAAATGTGTAAAAACCAGAAAGGGAAGACAGGCCCCGGAGAACAGGGAGCATTGTTATGCTGTTGGGCGGGATGTAAATTGCCAACTGCCTCTCTGGAGGAGTGCATTGTGTTCCCTAAAACAAGAAAACAACAGAGCTACAGAGCCAAGGGCACTTCCAGTCAAGGGAATATACCTTGGGAAAACTGAAAATCAATAAGACAGAGCCACCCCAAAATTTAGGGCTGCACTGCTTACAAGGACCTCAACTTGGGTACACCTTAAATATCCCAGGAAATATAAAAATGGTTCAAAAAATTCCGTTACCTACATACGATGGAATATCCCTCAGCCATGAAATCAATGTCATAAGACCAGTAGCAGCAAAATGGGTGGATTCAGGTACGATGATTCTAAGTGAAATAAGTCACACAGAAAAAGAAACTCATCATAAGATATCACTTATGAAGATCCTGTAAACATGGCTACACTTGAACTGAGTTAGGAAAGAGAACAGTGTCTCACATTTAGAAAACACTCTTATGTCTGCATAAGGGGGAAGGAGAGGTGGGGTGATGCATAAAACCAGAGTTTGATATAAGCACAGGTACCGTTCCAAAAACCAACTATGGAATAGACAAGACCTACACCTTCCTCAGTGAAAGGGACTCAAAACCCCATATTTCCCGCAGAGGAACATATCTGACTAGTAAGAATCTTAAAACATATGTATTGATATGTCTCCGTAAGGGAATCAAGTGTGTCTAGACTGACATAAACATGGCAGCGAGAATGAGCTCAAACCCACTATAAAAAGGAATTTCAAAAACAAAACAAAAAAACTGGGAAATTCTTTACAATTCCTTCAGGGTCTCTGATGAAACCTGGAATGACACTATCTACAACGACAGCTGGATGTGGCATAAGGAGCGACACTTGGGACTGAGAGGATTGGTGAGATTGGGTGAGCAAATGCAGACCCTTTAAAGCAATAATGCCAGGAACCCATTCCATGGGTCCCAACTCTCCAGGTTGAAGGGAATATTACTACAGTTATAACATGTACGGGAAACCTAGAGAACGGACACACTGTGAATACGAAAGATTTCTAAAACTCAACGAATACTCCCTCTCCTGGTGCTCTGGTTTGACTTTCCATCTGCTTTACTATCAATCTCCCAACTTGGAGAGACAGCCCCTTTAACCTCCTGGTTCGCACAGGTTTCCAATTTGGCAGAGGATGAAAGGGAAGAGCAAGAACCAATGAGAGAGTAGCTGTTAGGCATTTGGACGGGAACATATCACTCTAACCTCCCGGCAGGAAGAAGAATTAACCAAAGTCTTGGCCCCCCAACGGGAACAAGCATAGGTCCCCAACCAAAATTTTGGACCTGCGGTCTGCTCACCAAAAACGAGTTGAAAAATGGAGCTAAGGGGCACAGCAATTCACAAACTGGCCGAGTAATAAAGGACAACTATCGTCCAAAAATCTGTTGAGGGAAGGCAACGAGGCGGACATGAAAGCGAGGCAGAATAGCAGGAAACAGATTTCAAGAGGTACGTTGGAATCGCCTTTAAAGCACAGGAAGAGGGGCACAACTACGACAATGATGCACTTGGCCAAAAAGGGCGTATGCGTTTTCTCCTGAATATATTCAGGAGAAAACGCATACGCAATTTTTGGCCAAGCAAGCAAGCGGGCAATGCAAATCTGCACTACAAAGAAGTATCACTTCCCACCGGTCAAAAGGGACATCCACAAAATGTGTAAAAACCAGAAAGGCAAGACAGGCCCTGGAGAACTGGGAGCCTTGTAATGCTGATGGGCGGGATGTAAATTGCCAACTGCCTCTCTGGTGGAGTATATTGTGTTCCCTAAAACAAGTAAAGAACAGAGCTAAAGAGCCAAGGGCACTTCCAGTCTAGGGAATATACCTTGGTATTCTGAAAATCAATAAGACAGAGCCACCCCAAAATTTAGGGCTGCACTGCTTACAAGGACCTCAACTTGGGTACACCTTAAATATCCCAGGAAATATAAAAATGGTTCAAAAATTGTGGTACTTACGTATGATGGAATATCCTTCAGCAATGAAATCAATGTCATAAACCAGTAGCAGCAAAATGGGTGGATTCTGGTACGATGATTCTAAGTGAAATAAGTCACACAGAAAAAGAAACTTATCATAAGATATCACTTATGAAGATCCTGTAAACATGGCTAAACTTGAACTGAGTTAGGTAAGAAGACATTGTCTCATATTAAGAAAACACTCTTATGCCTGCTTAAGGGGGAAGGAGAGGTGGGGTGATGCATAAAACCAGAGTTTGATATAAGCACAGGTACCGTTCCAAAAACCAACTATGGAATAGACAAGACCTACACCTTCCTCTTTGAAAGGGACTCAAAACCCCATATTTCCCGCAGAGGAATATATCTGACTAGTAAGAATCTTAAAACCTATGTATTGATATGTCTCCGTAAGGGAATCAAGTATGTCTAGACTGGCATAAACATGGCAGCGAGAATCAGCTCAAACCCACTATAAAAAGGAATTTCAAAAACAAAACAAAAAAACTGGGAAATTCTTTACAATTCCTTCAGGGTCTCTGATGAACCCTGGAATGACCCAATCTAAAACGACAGCTGGATGTGGCATAAGGCAGGTCACTTGGGACTGAGAGGATTGGTGAGATTGGGTGAGCAAATGCAGATCCTTTAAAGCACAAATGCCTGGCACCCATTCCATGGGTCCCAACTTTCCAGGTTGAAGGGAATATTACTAAAGCTATAACATGTACGGGAAACCTAGAGAACGGACACACTGTGAATACGAAAGATTTCTAGAACTCAACGAATAGTCCCTCTCCTGGTGCTCCGGTTTGACTTTCCATCTGCTTTACTATCAACCTCCCAACTTGGAGAGACAGCCCGTTTAACCTCCTGGTTCACACAGGTTGCCAATTTGGAAGAGGATGAAAGGGAAGAGGGAGAACCAATGAGAGAGTAGCTGTTAGGCATTTGGACGGGCACATATCACTGTAATTTCCCGGCAGGAAGAAGAATTAAGCAAAGTCTCAGCCACCCACCGGGAACCAGCATAGGTCCTGAACCAAAATTTTGGACTTGCGGTCAGCTCACTAAAAACGAGTTGGAAAATGGATCTCAGGGGCACAGCAATTCACAAACTGGCCGAGTAAAAAAGGAGAACTATCGTCCAAAAATCTGTTGAGGGAAGGCAACGAGGCGGACTTGAAAGCGAGGCAGAATAGCAGGAAACAGATTTCAAGAGGTACGTTGGAATCGCCTTTAAAGCACAGGAAGAGGGGCCCAACTTCGACAATGATGCACTTGGCCAAAAAGGGCGTATGCGTTTTCTCCTGAATATATTCAGGAGAAAACGCATACGCCCTTTTTGGCCAAGCAAGCAAGCGGGCAATGCAAATCTGCACTACAAAGAAGTATCACTTCCCACCGGTCAAAAGGGACATCCACAAAATGTGTAAAAACCAGAAAGGGAAGACAGGCCCCGGAGAACAGGGAGCATTGTTATGCTGTTGGGCGGGATGTAAATTGCCAACTGCCTCTCTGGAGGAGTGCATTGTGTTCCCTAATACAAGTAAAGAACAGAGCTACAGAGCCAAGGGCACTTCCAGTCTAGGGAATATACCTTGGGAAAACTGAAAATCAATAAGACAGAGCCACCCCAAAATTTAGGGCTGCACTGCTTACAAGGACCTCAACTTGGGTACACCTTAAATATCCCAGGAAATATAAAAATGGTTCAAAAAATTGTGGTACCTACGTACGATGGAATATCCCTCAGCCATGAAATCAATGTCATAAGACCAGTAGCAGCAAAATGGGTGGATTCAGGTACGATGATTCTAAGTGAAATAAGTCACACAGAAAAAGAAACTCATCATAAGATATCACTTATGAAGATCCTGTAAACATGGCTACACTTGAACTGAGTTAGGAAAGAGAACAGTGTCTCACATTTAGAAAACAATCTTATGTCTGCATAAGGGGGAAGGAGAGGTGGGGTGATGCATAAAACCAGAGTTTGATATAAGCACAGGTACCGTTCCAAAAACCAACTATGTAATAGACAAGACCTACACCTTCCTCAGTGAAAGGGACTCAAAACCCCATATTTCCCGCAGAGGAATATATCTGACTAGTAAGAATCTTAAAACATATGTATTGATATGTCTCCGTAAGGGAATCAAGTGTGTCTAGACTGGCATAAACATGGCATCGAGAATCAGCTCAAACCCACTATAAAAAGGAATTTCAAAATCAAAACCAAAAACTGGGAAATTCTTTACAATTCCTTCAGGGTCTCTGATGAAACCTGGAATGACCCTATCTACAACGACAGCTGGATGTGGCATAAGGCTGGACACTTGGGACTGAGAGGATTGGTGAGATTGGGTGAGCAAATGCAGACCCTTTAAAGCAATAATGCCTGGCACCCATTCCATGCGTCCCAACACTCCAGGTTGAAGGGAATATTACCACAGTTATAACATGTACGGGAAACCTAGAGAACGGACACACTGTGAATACGAACGGTTTCTAAAGCTCAACGAATAGTCCCTCTCCTGGTGCTCCGGTTTGACTTTCCATCTGCTTTACTATCAACCTCCCAACTTGGAGAGACAGCCCCTTTAACCTCCTGGTTCGCACAGGTTGCCAATTTGGCAGAGGATGAAAGGGAAGAGGGAGAACCAATGAGAGAGTAGCTGTTAGGCATTTGGACGGGCACATATCACTGTAATTTCCCGGCAGGAAGAAGAATTAACCAAAGTGTCAGCCACCCTCCGGGAACCAGTATAGGTCCTGAACCAAAATTTTGGACTTGCGGTCCGCTCACCAAAAACAAGTTGAAAAATGGAGCTCAGGGGCACAGCAATTCACAAACTGGCCGAGTAATAAAGGACAACTATCGTCCAAAAATCTGTTGAGGGAAGGCAACGAGGCGGACTTGAAAGCGAGGCAGAATAGCAGGAAACAGATTTCAAGAGGTACGTTGGAATCGCCTTTAAAGCACAGGAAGAGGGGCCCAACTTCGACAATGATGCACTTGGCCAAAAAGGGCGTATGCGTTTTCTCCTGAATATATTCAGGAGAAAACGCATACGCCCTTTTTGGCCAAGCAAGTAAGCGGGCAATGCAAATCTGCACAACAAAGAAGTATCACTTCCCACCGGTCAAAAGGGACATCCACAAAATGTGTAAAAACCAGAAAGGGAAGACAGGCCCCGGAGAACAGGGAGCATTGTTATGATGTTGGGCGGGATGTAAATTGCCACCTGCCTCTCTGGAGGAGTGCATTGTGTTCCCTAAAACAAGAAAACAACAGAGCTACAGAGCCAAGGGCACTTCCAGTCAAGGGAATATACCTTGGGAAAACTGAAAATCAATAAGACAGAGCCACCCCAAAATTTAGGGCTGCACTGCTTACAAGGACCTCAACTTGGGTACACCTTAAATATCCCAGGAAATATAAAAATGGTTCAAAAAATTCCGGTACCTACGTACGATGGAATATCCCTCAGCCATGAAATCAATGTCATAAGACCAGTAGCAGCAAAATGGGTGGATTCAGGTACGATGATTCTAAGTGAAATAAGTCACACAGAAAAAGAAACTCATCATAAGATATCACTTATGAAGATCCTGTAAACATGGCTACACTTGAACTGAGTTAGGAAAGAGAACCGTGTCTCACATTTAGGAAACACTCTTATGCCTGCTTCAGGGGGAAGGAGAGGTGGGGTGATGCATAAAACCAGAGTTTGATATAAGCACAGGTACCGTTCCAAAAACCAACTATGGAATAGACAAGACCTACACCTTCCTCAGTGAAAGGGACTCAAAACCCCATATTTCCCGCAGAGGAACATATCTGACTAGTAAGAATCTTAAAACATATGTATTGATATGTCTCCGTAAGGGAATCAAGTGTGTCTAGACTGACATAAACATGGCAGCGAGAATCAGCTCAAACCTACTATAAAAAGGAATTTCAAAAACAAAACAAAAAAACTGGGAAATTCTTTATAATTCCTTCAGGTTCTCTGATGAAACCTGGAATGACACTATCTACAACGACAGCTGGATGTGGCATAAGGAGGGACACTTGGGACTGAGAGGATTGGTGAGATTGGGTGAGCAAATGCAGACCCTTTAAAGCAATAATGCCAGGAACCCATTCCATGGGTCCCAACTCTCCAGGTTGAAGGGAATATTACTACAGTTATAACATGTACGGGAAACCTAGAGAACGGACACACTGTGAATACGAAAGGTTTCTAAAACTCAACGAATACTCCCTCTCCTGGTGCTCTGGTTTGACTTTCCATCTGCTTTACTATCAATCTCCCAACTTGGAGAGACAGCCCCTTTAACCTCCTGGTTCGCACAGGTTTCCAATTTGGCAGAGGATGAAAGGGAAGAGCAAGAACCAATGAGAGAGTAGCTGTTAGGCATTTGGACGGGAACATATCACTCTAACCTCCCGGCAGGAAGAAGAATTAACCAAAGTCTTGGCCCCCCAACGGGAACAAGCATAGGTCCCCAACCAAAATTTTGGACCTGCGGTCTGCTCACCAAAAACGAGTTGAAAAATGGAGCTAAGGGGCACAGCAATTCACAAACTGGCCGAGTAATAAAGGACAACTATCGTCCAAAAATCTGTTGAGGGAAGGCAACGAGGCGGACATGAAAGCGAGGCAGAATAGCAGGAAACAGATTTCAATAGGTACGTTGGAATCGCCTTTAAAGCACAGGAAGAGGGGCCCAACTTTGACAATGATGCACTTGGCCAAAAAGGGCGTATGCGTTTTCTCCTGAATATATTCAGGAGAAAACGCATACGCCCTTTTTGGCCAAGCAAGCAAGCGGGCAATGCAAATCTGCACCACAAAGAAGTATCACTTCCCACCGGTCAAAAGGGACATCCACAAAATGTGTAAAAATCAGAAAGGCAAGACAGGCCCTGGAGAACTGGGAGCCTTGTTATGCTGATGGGCGGGATGTAAATTGCCAACTGCCTCTCTGGTGGAGTATATTGTGTTCCCTAAAACAAGTAAAGAACAGAGCTAAAGAGCCAAGGGCACTTCCAGTCTAGGGAATATACCTTGGAATTCTGAAAATCAATAAGACAGAGCCACCCCAAAATTTAGGGCTGCACTGCTTACAAGGACCTCAACTTGGGTACACCTTAAATATCCCAGGAAATATAAAAATGGTTCAAAAATTGTGGTACTTACGTATGATGGAATATCCTTCAGCAATGAAATCAATGTCATAAACCAGTAGCAGCAAAATGGGTGGATTCAGGTACGATGATTCTAAGTGAAATAAGTCACACAGAAAAAGAAACTTATCATAAGATATCACTTATGAAGATCCTGTAAACATGGCTACACTTGAACTGAGTTAGGAAAGAAGACATTGTCTCATATTAAGAAAACACACTTATGCCTGCTTAACGGGGAAGGAGAGGTGGGGTGATGCATAAAACCAGAGTTTGATATAAGCACAGGTACCTTTCCAAAAACCAACTATGGAATAGACAAGACCTACACCTTCCTCTTTGAAAGGGACTCAAAACCCCATATTTCCCGCAGAGGAATATATCTGACTAGTAAGAATCTTAAAACCTATGTATTGATATGTCTCCGTAAGGGAATCAAGAATGTCTAGACTGGCATAAACATGGCAGCGAGAATCAGCTCAAACCCACTATAAAAAGGATTTCAAAAACAAAACAAAAAAACTGGGAAATTCTTTACAATTCCTTCAGGGTCTCTGATGAACCCTGGAATGACCCTATCTACAACGACAGCTGGATGTGGCATAAGGAGGGACACTTGGGACTGAGAGGATTGGTGAGATTGGGTGAGCAAATGCAGACCCTTTAAAGCACAAATGCCTGGCACCCATTCCATGGGTCCCAACTTTCCAGGTTGAAGGGAATATTACTAAAGCTATAACATGTACGGGAAACCTAGAGAACGGACACACTGTGAATACGAAAGATTTCTAGAACTCAACGAATAGTCCCTCTCCTGGAGCTCCGGTTTGACTTTCCATCTGCTTTACTATCAACCTCCCAACTTGGAGAGACAGCCCGTTTAACCTCCTGGTTCACACAGGTTGCCAATTTGGAAGAGGATGAAAGGGAAGAGGGAGAACCAATGAGAGAGTAGCTGTTAGGCATTTGGACGGGCACATATCACTGTAATTTCCCGGCAGGAAGAAGAATTAACCAAAGTCTCAGCCACCCAACGGGAACCAGCATAGGTCCTGAACCAAAATTTTGGACTTGCGGTCAGCTCACAAAAAACGAGTTGAAAAATGGAGCTAAGGGGCACAGCAATTCACAAACTGGCCGAGTAATAAAGGACAACTATCGTCCAAAAATCTGTTGAGGGAAGGCAACGAGGCGGACATGAAAGCGAGGCAGAATAGCAGGAAACAGATTTCAAGAGGTACGTTGGAATCGCCTTTAAAGCACAGGAAGAGGGGCCCAACTTCGACAATGATGCACTTGGCCAAAAAGGACGTATGCGTTTTCTCCTGAATATATTCAGGAGAAAACGCATACGCCCTTTTTGGCCAAGCAAGCAAGCGGGCAATGCAAATCTGCACTACAAAGAAGTATCACTTCCCACCGGTCAAAAGGGACATCCACAAAATGTGTAAAAACCAGAAAGGGAAGACAGGCCCCGGAGAACAGGGAGCATTGTTATGCTGTTGGGCGGGATGTAAATTGCCAACTGCCTCTCTGGAGGAGTGCATTGTGTTCCCTAAAACAAGTAAAGAACAGAGCTACAGAGCCAAGGGCACTTCCAGTCTAGGGAATATACCTTGGGAAAACTGAAAATCAATAAGACAGAGCCACCCCAAAATTTAGGGCTGCACTGCTTACAAGGACCTCAACTTGGGTACACCTTAAGTATCCCAGGAAATATGAAAATGGTTCAAAAAATTGTGGTACATACGTAAGATGGAATATCCCTCAGCCATGAAATCAATGTCATAAGACCAGTAGCGGCAAAATGGGTGGATTCAGGAACGATGATTCTAAGTGAAATAAGTCACACAGAAAAAGAAACTTATCATAAGATATCACTTATGAAGATCCTGTAAACATGGCTACACTTGAACTGAGTTAAGAAAGAGAACAGTATCTCACATTTAGAAAACACTCTTATGCCTGCTTAACGGGGAAGGAAAGGTGGGGTGATGCATAAAACCAGAGTTTGATATAAGCACAGGTACCGTTCCATAAATCAACTACGGAATAGACAAGACCTACACCTTCTTCAGTGAAAGGGACTCAAAACCCCATATTTCCCGCAGAGGAATATATCTGACTCTTAAGAATCTTAAAACCTATGTATTGATATGTCTCCGTAAGGGAATCAAGTGTGTCTAGACTGGCATAAACATGGCAGCGAGAATCAGCTCAAACCCACTATAAAAAGGAATTTCAAAAACAAAACAAAAAAACCTGGAAATTCTTTACAATTCCTTCAGGGTCTCTGATAAAACCTGGAATGACCCTATCTACAACGACAGCTGGAGGTGGCATAAGGAGGGACACTTGGGACTGAGATGATTGGTGAGATTGGGTGAGCAAATGCAGACCCTTTAAAGCACAAATGCCTGGCACCCATTCCGTGGTTCCCAACTCTCCAGGTTGAAGGGAATATTACTACAGCTATAACATGTACGGGAAACCTAGAGAACGGACACACTGTGAATACGAAAGGTTTCTAAAACTCAACGAATAGTCCCTCTCCTGGTGCTCCGTTTTCATTTTCCATCTGCTTTACTATCAATCTCCCAACTTGGAGAGACATCCCCTTTAACCTCCTGGTTCGCACAGGTTGCCAATTTGGCAGAGGATGAAAGGGAAGAGGGAGAACCAATGAGAGAGTAGCTGTTAGGCATTTGGACGGGCACATATCACTCTAACTTCCCGGCAGGAAGAAGAATTAACCAAAGTCTCAGCCCACCACCGGGAACCAGCATAGGTCCTGAACCAAAATTTTGGACTTGCGGTCAGCTCACAAAAAACGAGTTGAAAAATGGAGCTCAGGGGCACAGCAATTCACAAACTGGCCGAGTAATAAAGGACAACTATCGTCCAAAAATATGTTGAGGGAAGGCAACGAGGCGGACTTGGAAGCGAGGCAGAATAGCAGGAAAGAGATTTCAAGAGGTACGTTGGAATCGCCTTTAAAGCTCAGGATGACGGGCCCAACTTCGACAATGATGCACTTGGCCAAAAAGGGCGTATGCGTTTTCTCCTGAATATATTCAGGAGAAAACGCATACGCCCTTTTTGGCCAAGCAAGCAAGCGGGCAATGCAAATCTGCACTACAAAGAAGTATCACTTCCCACCGGTCAAAAGGGACATCCACAAAATGTGTAAAAACCAGAAAGGGAAGACAGGCCCCGGAGAACAGGGAGCATTGTTATGCTGTTGGGCGGGATGTAAATTGCCAACTGCCTCTTTGGAGGAGTGCATTGTGTTCCCTAAAACAAGTAAACAACAGAGCTACAGAGCCAAGGGCACTTCCAGTCTAGGGAATATACCTTGGGAAAACTGAAAATCAATAAGACAGAGCCACCCCAAAATTTATGGCTGCACTGCTTACAAGGACCTCAACTTGGGTACACCTTAAATATCCCAGGAAATATAAAAATGGTTCAAAAAATTGTGGTACCTACGTACGATGGAATATCCCTCAGCCATGAAATCAATGTCATAAGACCAGTAGCAGCAAAATGGGTGGATTCAGGTACGATGATTCTAAGTGAAATAAGTCACACAGAAAAAGAAACTCATCATAAGATATCAATTATGAAGATCCTGTAAACATGGCTACACTTGAACTGAGTTAGGAAAGAGAACAGTGTCTCACATTTAGAAAACACTCTTATGTCTGCATAAGGGGGAAGGAGAGGTGGGGTGATGCATAAAACCAGAGTTTGATATAAGCACAGGTACCGTTCCAAAAACCAACTATGGAATAGACAAGACTTACACCTTCCTCAGTGAAAGGGACTCAAAACCCCATATTTCCCGCAGAGGAATATATCTGACTAGTAAGAATCTTAAAACATATGTATTGATATGTCTCTGTAAGGGAATCAAGTGTGTCTAGACTGGCATAAACATGGCATCGAGAATCAGCTCAAACCCACTATAAAAAGGAATTTCAAAATCAAAACCAAAAACTGGGAAATTCTTTACAATTCCTTCAGGGTCTCTGATGAAACCTGGAATGACCCTATCTACAACGACAGCTGGATGTGGCATAAGGCTGGACACTTGGGACTGAGAGGATTGGTGAGATTGGGTGAGCAAATGCAGACCCTTTAAAGCAATAATGCCTGGCACCCATTCCATGGGTCCCAACACTCCAGGTTGAAGGGAATATTACTACAGTTATAACATGTACCGGAAACCTAGAGAACGGACACACTGTGAATACGAACGGTTTCTAAAACTCAACGAATAGTCCCTCTCCTGGTGCTCCGGTTTGACTTTCCATCTGCTTTACTATCAACCTCCCAACTTGGAGAGACAGCCCCTTTAACCTCCTGGTTCGCACAGGTTGCCAATTTGGCAGAGGATGAAAGGGAAGAGGGAGAACCAATGAGAGAGTAGCTGTTAGGCATTTGGACGGGCACATATCACTGTAATTTCCCGGCAGGAAGAAGAATTAACCAAAGTCTCAGCCACCCTCCGGGAACCAGTATAGGTCCTGAACCAAAATTTTGGACTTGCGGTCCGCTCACCAAAAACAAGTTGAAAAATGGAGCTCAGGGGCACAGCAATTCACAAACTGGCCGAGTAATAAAGGACAACTATCGTCCAAAAATCTGTTGAGGGAAGGCAACGAGGCGGACTTGAAAGCGAGGCAGAATAGCAGGAAACAGATTTCAAGAGGTACGTTGGAATCGCCTTTAAAGCACAGGAAGAGGGGCCCAACTTCGACAATGATGCACTTGGCCAAAAAGGGCGTATGCGTTTTCTCCTGAATATATTCAGGAGAAAACGCATACGCCCTTTTTGGCCAAGCAAGCAAGCGGGCAATGCAAATCTGCACAACAAAGAAGTATCACTTCCCACCGGTCAAAAGGGACATCCACAAAATGTGTAAAAACCAGAAAGGGAAGACAGGCCCCGGAGAACAGGGAGCATTGTTATGATGTTGGGCGGGATGTAAATTGCCACCTGCCTCTCTGGAGGAGTGCATTGTGTTCCCTAAAACAAGAAAACAACAGAGCTACAGAGCCAAGGGCACTTCCAGTCAAGGGAATATACCTTGGGAAAACTGAAAATCAATAAGACAGAGCCACCCCAAAATTTAGGGCTGCACTGCTTACAAGGACCTCAACTTGGGTACACCTTAAATATCCCAGGAAATATAAAAATGGTTCAAAAAATTCCGGTACCTACGTACGATGGAATATCCCTCAGCCATGAAATCAATGTCATAAGACCAGTAGCAGCAAAATGGGTGGATTCAGGTACGATGATTCTAAGTGAAATAAGTCACACAGAAAAAGAAACTCATCATAAGATATCACTTATGAAGATCCTGTAAACATGGCTACACTTGAACTGAGTTAGGAAAGAGAACCGTGTCTCACATTTAGGAAACACTCTTATGCCTGCTTCAGGGGGAAGGAGAGGTGGGGTGATGCATAAAACCAGAGTTTGATATAAGCACAGGTACCGTTCCAAAAACCAACTATGGAATAGACAAGACCTACACCTTCCTCAGTGAAAGGGACTCAAAACCCCATATTTCCCGCAGAGGAACATATCTGACTAGTAAGAATCTTAAAACATATGTATTGATATGTCTCCATAAGGGAATCAAGTGTGTCTAGACTGATATAAACATGGCAGCGAGAATCAGCTCAAACCTACTATAAAAAGGAATTTCAAAAACAAAACAAAAAAACTGGGAAATTCTTTACAATTCCTTCAGGGTCTCTGATGAAACCTGGAATGACACTATCTACAACGACAGCTGGATGTGGCATAAGGAGGGACACTTGGGACTGAGAGGATTGGTGAGATTGGGTGAGCAAATGCAGACCCTTTAAAGCAATAATGCCAGGAACCCATTCCATGGGTCCCAACTCTCCAGGTTGAAGGGAATATTACTACAGTTATAACATGTACGGGAAACCTAGAGAACGGACACACTGTGAATACGAAAGGTTTCTAAAACTCAACGAATACTCCCTCTCCTGGTGCTCTGGTTTGACTTTCCATCTGCTTTACTATCAATCTCCCAACTTGGAGAGACAGCCCCTTTAACCTCCTGGTTCGCACAGGTTTCCAATTTGGCAGAGGATGAAAGGGAAGAGCAAGAACCAATGAGAGAGTAGCTGTTAGGCATTTGGACGGGAACATATCACTCTAACCTCCCGGCAGGAAGAAGAATTAACCAAAGTCTTGGCCCCCCAACGGGAACAAGCATAGGTCCTGAACCAAAATTTTGGACTTGCGGTCAGCTCACAAAAAACGAGTTGAAAAATGGAGCTCAGGGGCACAGCAATTCACAAACTGGCCGAGTAATAAAGGACAACTATCGTCCAAAAATATGTTGAGGGAAGGCAACGAGGCGGACTTGGAAGCGAGGCAGAATAGCAGGAAAGAGATTTCAAGAGGTACGTTGGAATCGCCTTTAAAGCTCAGGATGACGGGCCCAACTTCGACAATGATGCACTTGGCCAAAAAGGGCGTATGCGTTTTCTCCTGAATATATTCAGGAGAAAACGCATACGCCCTTTTTGGCCAAGCAAGCAAGCGGGCAATGCAAATCTGCACTACAAAGAAGTATCACTTCCCACCGGTCAAAAGGGACATCCACAAAATGTGTAAAAACCAGAAAGGGAAGACAGGCCCCGGAGAACAGGGAGCATTGTTATGCTGTTGGGCGGGATGTAAATTGCCAACTGCCTCTTTGGAGGAGTGCATTGTGTTCCCTAAAACAAGTAAACAACAGAGCTACAGAGCCAAGGGCACTTCCAGTCTAGGGAATATACCTTGGGAAAACTGAAAATCAATAAGACAGAGCCACCCCAAAATTTATGGCTGCACTGCTTACAAGGACCTCAACTTGGGTACACCTTAAATATCCCAGGAAATATAAAAATGGTTCAAAAAATTCCGGTACCTACGTACGATGGAATATCCCTCAGCCATGAAATCAATGTCATAAGACCAGTAGCAGCAAAATGGGTGGATTCAGGTACGATGATTCTAAGTGAAATAAGTCACACAGAAAAAGAAACTCATCATAAGATATCACTTATGAAGATCCTGTAAACATGGCTACACTTGAACTGAGTTAGGAAAGAGAACAGTGTCTCACATTTAGAAAACACTCTTATGTCTGCATAAGGGGGAAGGAGAGGTGGGGTGATGCATAAAACCAGAGTTTGATATAAGCACAGGTACCGTTCCAAAAACCAACTATGGAATAGACAAGACTTACACCTTCCTCAGTGAAAGGGACTCAAAACCCCATATTTCCCGCAGAGGAATATATCTGACTAGTAAGAATCTTAAAACATATGTATTGATATGTCTCTGTAAGGGAATCAAGTGTGTCTAGACTGGCATAAACATGGCATCGAGAATCAGCTCAAACCCACTATAAAAAGGAATTTCAAAATCAAAACCAAAAACTGGGAAATTCTTTACAATTCCTTCAGGGTCTCTGATGAAACCTGGAATGACCCTATCTACAACGACAGCTGGATGTGGCATAAGGCTGGACACTTGGGACTGAGAGGATTGGTGAGATTGGGTGAGCAAATGCAGACCCTTTAAAGCAATAATGCCTGGCACCCATTCCATGCGTCCCAACACTCCAGGTTGAAGGGAATATTACTACAGTTATAACATGTACCGGAAACCTAGAGAACGGACACACTGTGAATACGAACGGTTTCTAAAACTCAACGAATAGTCCCTCTCCTGGTGCTCCGGTTTGACTTTCCATCTGCTTTACTATCAACCTCCCAACTTGGAGAGACAGCCCCTTTAACCTCCTGGTTCGCACAGGTTGCCAATTTGGCAGAGGATGAAAGGGAAGAGGGAGAACCAATGAGAGAGTAGCTGTTAGGCATTTGGACGGGCACATATCACTGTAATTTCCCGGCAGGAAGAAGAATTAACCAAAGTCTCAGCCACCCTCCGGGAACCAGTATAGGTCCTGAACCAAAATTTTGGACTTGCGGTCCGCTCACCAAAAACAAGTTGAAAAATGGAGCTCAGGGGCACAGCAATTCACAAACTGGCCGAGTAATAAAGGACAACTATCGTCCAAAAATCTGTTGAGGGAAGGCAACGAGGCGGACTTGAAAGCGAGGCAGAATAGCAGGAAACAGATTTCAAGAGGTACGTTGGAATCGCCTTTAAAGCACAGGAAGAGGGGCCCAACTTCGACAATGATGCACTTGGCCAAAAAGGGCGTATGCGTTTTCTCCTGAATATATTCAGGAGAAAACGCATACGCCCTTTTTGGCCAAGCAAGCAAGCGGGCAATGCAAATCTGCACAACAAAGAAGTATCACTTCCCACCGGTCAAAAGGGACATCCACAAAATGTGTAAAAACCAGAAAGGGAAGACAGGCCCCGGAGAACAGGGAGCATTGTTATGATGTTGGGCGGGATGTAAATTGCCACCTGCCTCTCTGGAGGAGTGCATTGTGTTCCCTAAAACAAGAAAACAACAGAGCTACAGAGCCAAGGGCACTTCCAGTCAAGGGAATATACCTTGGGAAAACTGAAAATCAATAAGACAGAGCCACCCCAAAATTTAGGGCTGCACTGCTTACAAGGACCTCAACTTGGGTACACCTTAAATATCCCAGGAAATATAAAAATGGTTCAAAAAATTCCGGTACCTACGTACGATGGAATATCCCTCAGCCATGAAATCAATGTCATAAGACCAGTAGCAGCAAAATGGGTGGATTCAGGTACGATGATTCTAAGTGAAATAAGTCACACAGAAAAAGAAACTCATCATAAGATATCACTTATGAAGATCCTGTAAACATGGCTACACTTGAACTGAGTTAGGAAAGAGAACCGTGTCTCACATTTAGGAAACACTCTTATGCCTGCTTCAGGGGGAAGGAGAGGTGGGGTGATGCATAAAACCAGAGTTTGATATAAGCACAGGTACCGTTCCAAAAACCAACTATGGAATAGACAAGACCTACACCTTCCTCAGTGAAAGGGACTCAAAACCCCATATTTCCCGCAGAGGAACATATCTGACTAGTAAGAATCTTAAAACATATGTATTGATATGTCTCCATAAGGGAATCAAGTGTGTCTAGACTGACATAAACATGGCAGCGAGAATCAGCTCAAACCTACTATAAAAAGGAATTTCAAAAACAAAACAAAAAAACTGGGAAATTCTTTACAATTCCTTCAGGGTCTCTGATGAAACCTGGAATGACACTATCTACAACGACAGCTGGATGTGGCATAAGGAGGGACACTTGGGACTGAGAGGATTGGTGAGATTGGGTGAGCAAATGCAGACCCTTTAAAGCAATAATGCCAGGAACCCATTCCATGGGTCCCAACTCTCCAGGTTGAAGGGAATATTACTACAGTTATAACATGTACGGGAAACCTAGAGAACGGACACACTGTGAATACGAAAGGTTTCTAAAACTCAACGAATACTCCCTCTCCTGGTGCTCTGGTTTGACTTTCCATCTGCTTTACTATCAATCTCCCAACTTGGAGAGACAGCCCCTTTAACCTCCTGGTTCGCACAGGTTTCCAATTTGGCAGAGGATGAAAGGGAAGAGCAAGAACCAATGAGAGAGTAGCTGTTAGGCATTTGGACGGGAACATATCACTCTAACCTCCCGGCAGGAAGAAGAATTAACCAAAGTCTTGGCCCCCCAACGGGAACAAGCATAGGTCCTGAACCAAAATTTTGGACTTGCGGTCAGCTCACAAAAAACGAGTTGAAAAATGGAGCTCAGGGGCACAGCAATTCACAAACTGGCCGAGTAATAAAGGACAACTATCGTCCAAAAATATGTTGAGGGAAGGCAACGAGGCGGACTTGGAAGCGAGGCAGAATAGCAGGAAAGAGATTTCAAGAGGTACGTTGGAATCGCCTTTAAAGCTCAGGATGACGGGCCCAACTTCGACAATGATGCACTTGGCCAAAAAGGGCGTATGCGTTTTCTCCTGAATATATTCAGGAGAAAACGCATACGCCCTTTTTGGCCAAGCAAGCAAGCGGGCAATGCAAATCTGCACTACAAAGAAGTATCACTTCCCACCGGTCAAAAGGGACATCCACAAAATGTGTAAAAACCAGAAAGGGAAGACAGGCCCCGGAGAACAGGGAGCATTGTTATGCTGTTGGGCGGGATGTAAATTGCCAACTGCCTCTTTGGAGGAGTGCATTGTGTTCCCTAAAACAAGTAAACAACAGAGCTACAGAGCCAAGGGCACTTCCAGTCTAGGGAATATACCTTGGGAAAACTGAAAATCAATAAGACAGAGCCACCCCAAAATTTATGGCTGCACTGCTTACAAGGACCTCAACTTGGGTACACCTTAAATATCCCAGGAAATATAAAAATGGTTCAAAAAATTGTGGTACCTACGTACGATGGAATATCCCTCAGCCATGAAATCAATGTCATAAGACCAGTAGCAGCAAAATGGGTGGATTCAGGTACGATGATTCTAAGTGAAATAAGTCACACAGAAAAAGAAACTCATCATAAGATATCACTTATGAAGATCCTGTAAACATGGCTACACTTGAACTGAGTTAGGAAAGAGAACAGTGTCTCACATTTAGAAAACACTCTTATGTCTGCATAAGGGGGAAGGAGAGGTGGGGTGATGCATAAAACCAGAGTTTGATATAAGCACAGGTACCGTTCCAAAAACCAACTATGGAATAGACAAGACTTACACCTTCCTCAGTGAAAGGGACTCAAAACCCCATATTTCCCGCAGAGGAATATATCTGACTAGTAAGAATCTTAAAACATATGTATTGATATGTCTCTGTAAGGGAATCAAGTGTGTCTAGACTGGCATAAACATGGCATCGAGAATCAGCTCAAACCCACTATAAAAAGGAATTTCAAAATCAAAACCAAAAACTGGGAAATTCTTTACAATTCCTTCAGGGTCTCTGATGAAACCTGGAATGACCCTATCTACAACGACAGCTGGATGTGGCATAAGGCTGGACACTTGGGACTGAGAGGATTGGTGAGATTGGGTGAGCAAATGCAGACCCTTTAAAGCAATAATGCCTGGCACCCATTCCATGCGTCCCAACACTCCAGGTTGAAGGGAATATTACTACAGTTATAACATGTACCGGAAACCTAGAGAACGGACACACTGTGAATACGAACGGTTTCTAAAACTCAACGAATAGTCCCTCTCCTGGTGCTCCGGTTTGACTTTCCATCTGCTTTACTATCAACCTCCCAACTTGGAGAGACAGCCCCTTTAACCTCCTGGTTCGCACAGGTTGCCAATTTGGCAGAGGATGAAAGGGAAGAGGGAGAACCAATGAGAGAGTAGCTGTTAGGCATTTGGACGGGCACATATCACTGTAATTTCCCGGCAGGAAGAAGAATTAACCAAAGTCTCAGCCACCCTCCGGGAACCAGTATAGGTCCTGAACCAAAATTTTGGACTTGCGGTCCGCTCACCAAAAACAAGTTGAAAAATGGAGCTCAGGGGCACAGCAATTCACAAACTGGCCGAGTAATAAAGGACAACTATCGTCCAAAAATCTGTTGAGGGAAGGCAACGAGGCGGACTTGAAAGCGAGGCAGAATAGCAGGAAACAGATTTCAAGAGGTACGTTGGAATCGCCTTTAAAGCACAGGAAGAGGGGCCCAACTTCGACAATGATGCACTTGGCCAAAAAGGGCGTATGCGTTTTCTCCTGAATATATTCAGGAGAAAACGCATACGCCCTTTTTGGCCAAGCAAGCAAGCGGGCAATGCAAATCTGCACAACAAAGAAGTATCACTTCCCACCGGTCAAAAGGGACATCCACAAAATGTGTAAAAACCAGAAAGGGAAGACAGGCCCCGGAGAACAGGGAGCATTGTTATGATGTTGGGCGGGATGTAAATTGCCACCTGCCTCTCTGGAGGAGTGCATTGTGTTCCCTAAAACAAGAAAACAACAGAGCTACAGAGCCAAGGGCACTTCCAGTCAAGGGAATATACCTTGGGAAAACTGAAAATCAATAAGACAGAGCCACCCCAAAATTTAGGGCTGCACTGCTTACAAGGACCTCAACTTGGGTACACCTTAAATATCCCAGGAAATATAAAAATGGTTCAAAAAATTCCGGTACCTACGTACGATGGAATATCCCTCAGCCATGAAATCAATGTCATAAGACCAGTAGCAGCAAAATGGGTGGATTCAGGTACGATGATTCTAAGTGAAATAAGTCACACAGAAAAAGAAACTCATCATAAGATATCACTTATGAAGATCCTGTAAACATGGCTACACTTGAACTGAGTTAGGAAAGAGAACCGTGTCTCACATTTAGGAAACACTCTTATGCCTGCTTCAGGGGGAAGGAGAGGTGGGGTGATGCATAAAACCAGAGTTTGATATAAGCACAGGTACCGTTCCAAAAACCAACTATGGAATAGACAAGACCTACACCTTCCTCAGTGAAAGGGACTCAAAACCCCATATTTCCCGCAGAGGAACATATCTGACTAGTAAGAATCTTAAAACATATGTATTGATATGTCTCCGTAAGGGAATCAAGTGTGTCTAGACTGACATAAACATGGCAGCGAGAATCAGCTCAAACCTACTATAAAAAGGAATTTCAAAAACAAAACAAAAAAACTGGGAAATTCTTTACAATTCCTTCAGGGTCTCTGATGAAACCTGGAATGACACTATCTACAACGACAGCTGGATGTGGCATAAGGAGGGACACTTGGGACTGAGAGGATTGGTGAGATTGGGTGAGCAAATGCAGACCCTTTAAAGCAATAATGCCAGGAACCCATTCCATGGGTCCCAACTCTCCAGGTTGAAGGGAATATTACTACAGTTATAACATGTACGGGAAACCTAGAGAACGGACACACTGTGAATACGAAAGGTTTCTAAAACTCAACGAATACTCCCTCTCCTGGTGCTCTGGTTTGACTTTCCATCTGCTTTACTATCAATCTCCCAACTTGGAGAGACAGCCCCTTTAACCTCCTGGTTCGCACAGGTTTCCAATTTGGCAGAGGATGAAAGGGAAGAGCAAGAACCAATGAGAGAGTAGCTGTTAGGCATTTGGACGGGAACATATCACTCTAACCTCCCGGCAGGAAGAAGAATTAACCAAAGTCTTGGCCCCCCAACGGGAACAAGCATAGGTCCCCAACCAAAATTTTGGACCTGCGGTCTGCTCACCAAAAACGAGTTGAAAAATGGAGCTAAGGGGCACAGCAATTCACAAACTGGCCGAGTAATAAAGGACAACTATCGTCCAAAAATCTGTTGAGGGAAGGCAACGAGGCGGACATGAAAGCGAGGCAGAATAGCAGGAAACAGATTTCAATAGGTACGTTGGAATCGCCTTTAAAGCACAGGAAGAGGGGCCCAACTTTGACAATGATGCACTTGGCCAAAAAGGGCGTATGCGTTTTCTCCTGAATATATTCAGGAGAAAACGCATACGCCCTTTTTGGCCAAGCAAGCAAGCGGGCAATGCAAATCTGCACCACAAAGAAGTATCACTTCCCACCGGTCAAAAGGGACATCCACAAAATGTGTAAAAATCAGAAAGGCAAGACAGGCCCTGGAGAACTGGGAGCCTTGTTATGCTGATGGGCGGGATGTAAATTGCCAACTGCCTCTCTGGTGGAGTATATTGTGTTCCCTAAAACAAGTAAAGAACAGAGCTAAAGAGCCAAGGGCACTTCCAGTCTAGGGAATATACCTTGGAATTCTGAAAATCAATAAGACAGAGCCACCCCAAAATTTAGGGCTGCACTGCTTACAAGGACCTCAACTTGGGTACACCTTAAATATCCCAGGAAATATAAAAATGGTTCAAAAATTGTGGTACTTACGTATGATGGAATATCCTTCAGCAATGAAATCAATGTCATAAACCAGTAGCAGCAAAATGGGTGGATTCAGGTACGATGATTCTAAGTGAAATAAGTCACACAGAAAAAGAAACTTATCATAAGATATCACTTATGAAGATCCTGTAAACATGGCTACACTTGAACTGAGTTAGGAAAGAAGACATTGTCTCATATTAAGAAAACACACTTATGCCTGCTTAACGGGGAAGGAGAGGTGGGGTGATGCATAAAACCAGAGTTTGATATAAGCACAGGTACCGTTCCAAAAACCAACTATGGAATAGACAAGACCTACACCTTCCTCTTTGAAAGGGACTCAAAACCCCATATTTCCCGCAGAGGAATATATCTGACTAGTAAGAATCTTAAAACCTATGTATTGATATGTTTCCGTAAGGGAATCAAGTATGTCCAGACTGGCATAAACATGGCAGCGAGAATCAGCTCAAACCCACTATAAAAAGGAATTTCAAAAACAAAACAAAAAAACTGGGAAATTCTTTACAATTCCTTCAGGGTCTCTGATGAACCCTGGAATGACCCTATCTACAACGACAGCTGGATGTGGCATAAGGAGGGACACTTGGGACTGAGAGGATTGGTGAGATTGGGTGAGCAAATGCAGACCCTTTAAAGCACAAATGCCTGGCACCCATTCCATGGGTCCCAACTTTCCAGGTTGAAGGGACTATTACTACAGATATAACAGGTAAGGGAAACATAGAGAATGGACACACTGTGAATACGAAAGGTTTCTAAAACTCAAAGAATAGTCCCTCTCCTGGTGCTCCGGTTTGACTTTCCATCTGCTTTACTATCAACCTCCCAACTTGGAGAGACAGCGCGTTTAACCTCCTGGTTCACACAGGTTGCCAATTTGGAAGAGGATGAAAGGGAAGAGGGAGAACCAATGAGAGAGTAGCTGTTAGGCATTTGGACGGGCACATATCACTGTAATTTCCCGGCAGGAAGAAGAATTAACCAAAGTCTCAGCCACCCACCGGGAACCAGCATAGGTCCTGAACCAAAATTTTGGACTTGCGGTCAGCTCACAAAAAACGAGAAGAAAAATGGAGCTCAGGGGCACAGCAATTCACAAACTTCCCAAGTAATAAAGGACAACTATCGTCCAAAAATCTGTTGAGGGAAGGCAACGAGGCGGACTTGAAAGCGAGGCAGAATAGCAGGAAACAGATTTCAAGAGGTACGTTGGAATCGCCTTTAAAGCACAGGAAGAGGGGCACAACTTCGACAATGATGCACTTGGCCAAAAAGGGCGTATGCGTTTTCTCCTGAATATATTCAGGAGAAAACGCATACGCGCTTTTTGGCCAAGCAAGCAAGCGGGCAATGCAAATCTGCACTACAAAGAAGTATCACTTCCCACTGGTCAAAAGGGTCATCCACAAAATGTGTAAAAAACAGAAAGGCAAGACAGGCCCTGGAGAACAGGGAGCCTTGTTATGCTGATGGGCGGGATGTAAATTGCCAACTGCCTCTCTGGAGGAGTGCACTGTGTTCCCTAAAACAAGTAAAGAACAGAGCTAGAGAGCCAAGGGCACTTCCAGTCTAGGGAATATACCTTGGGAAAACTGAAAATCATTAAGACAGAGCCACCCCAAAATTTAGGGCTGCACTGCTTACAAGGACCTCAACTTGGGTACACCTTAAATATCCCAGGAAATATAAAAATGGTTCAAAAAATTGTGGTACTTACGTACGATGGAATATCCCTCAGCCATGAAATCAATGTCATAAGACCAGTAGCAGCAAAATGGTTGGATTCAGGTACGATGATTCTAAGTGAAACAAGTCACCCAGAAAAAGAAACTTATCATAAGATATCACTTATGAAGATCCTGTAAACATGGCTACACTTGAACTGAGTTAGGAAAGAGAACAGAGTCTCACATTTAGAAATCACTCTTATGCCTGCTTAAGGGGGAAGGAGAGGTGGGGTGATGCATAAAACCAGAGTTTGATATAAGCACAGGTACCGTTCCAAAAACCAACTATGGTATAGAAAAGACCTACACCTTCCTCAGTGAAAGGGACTCAAAACCCCATATTTCCCGCAGCGGAATATATCTGACTAGGAAGAATCTTAAAACCTATGTATTGATATGTCTCCATAAGAGAATCACGTGTGTCTAGACTGGCATAAACATGGCAGCGAGAATCAGCTCAAACCCACTATAAAAAGGAATTTCAAAAACAAAACAAAAAAACTGGGAAATTCTTTACAATTCCTTCAGGGTCTCTGATGAAACCTGGAATGACCTTTTCTACAATGACAGCTCGATGTGGCATAAGGAGGGACAGTTGGGACTGAGACGATTGGTGAGATTGGGTGAGAAAATGCAGACCCTTTAAAGCAATAATGCATGGCACCCATTCCATGGGTCCCAACTCTCCAGGTTGAAGGGAATATTACTACAGTTATAGCATCTTCGGGAAACCTAGAGAACGGACACACTGTGAATACGAAATGTTTCTAAAACTCAACGAATAGTCCCTCTCCTGGTGCTCCGGTTTGGTTTTCCATCTGCTTTACTATCAACCTCCAAACTTGGAGAGACAGCCCATTTAACCTCCTGGTTCGCACAGGTTGCCAATTTGGCAGAGGATGAAAGGGAAGAAGGAGAACCAATGAGACAGTAGCTGTTAGGCATTTGGACGGGCACATATCACTGTAATTTCCCGGCAGGAAGAAGAATTAACCAAAGTCTCTGCCACCCACCGGGAACCAGTATAGGTCCTGAACCAAAATTTTGGACTTGCGGTCAGCTCACCAAAAACGAGTTGAATAATGGAGCTCAGGGGCACAGCAATTCACAAACTGGCAGAGTAATAAAGGACAACTATCGTCCAAAAATCTGTTGAGGGAAGGCAACTAGGCGGACTTGAAAGCGAGGCAGAATAGCAGGAAACAGATTTCAAGAGGTACGTTGGAATCGCCTTTAAAGCACAGGAAGAGTGGCACAACTTCGACAATGATGCACTTCGCCAAAAAGGGCGTATGCGTTTTCTCCTGAATATATTCAGGAGAAAATGCATACGCCCTTTTTGGCCAAGCAAGCAAGCGGGCAATGCAAATCTGCACTACAAAGAAGTATCACTTCCCACCGGTCAAAAGGGATATCCACAAAATGTGTAAAAACCAGAAAGGTAAGACAGGCCCTGGAGAACAGGGAGCCTTGTTATGCTGATGGGCGGGATGTACATTGCCAACTGCCTCTCTGGAGGAGTGCATTGTGTTCCCTAAAACAAGTAAACAACAGAGCTACAGAGCAAAGGGCACTTCCAGTCAAGGGAATATACCTTGGGAAAACTGAAAATCAATAAGACAGAGCCACCCCAAAATTTAGGGCTGCACTGCTGACAGGGACCTCAACTTGGGTACACCTTAAATATCCCAGGAAATATAAAATGGTTCAAAAAATTGTGGTACTTACGTACGATGGAATATCCCTCAGCCATGAAATCAATGTCATAAGACCAGTAGCAGCAAAATGGGTGGATTCAGGTACGTAGATTCTAAGTGAAATAAGTCACACAGAAAAAGAAACTTATCATAAGATATCACTTATGAAGATCCTGTAAACATGGCTACACTTGAACTGAGGTAGGAAAGAGAACAGTGTCTCACATTTAGAAAACACTCTTATGCCTGCTTAACGGGGAAGGAGAGGTGGTGTGATGCATAAAACCAGAGTTTGATATAAGCACAGGTACCGTTCCAAAAATCAACTATGGAATAGACAAGACCTACACCTTCCTCTGTGAAAGGGACTCAAAACCCCATATTTCCCGCAGAGGAATATATCTGACTAGTAAGAATCATAAAACCTATGTATTGATATGTCTCCGTAAGGGAATCAAGTGTGTCTAGACTGGCATAAACATGGCAGCGAGAATCAGCTCAAACACACTATAAAAAGGAATTTCAAAAACAAAACAAAAAAACTGGGAAATTCTTTACAATTCCTTCAGGGTCTCTGATGAAACCTGGAATGACCCTATCTACAACGACAGCTGGATGTGGCATAAGGTGGGACACTTGGGACTGAGAGGATTGGTGAGATTGGGTGAGCAAATGCAGACCCTTTAAAGCAATAATGCATGGCACCCATTCCATGGGTCCCAACTCTCCACGTTGAAGGGAATATTACTACAGCTATAACATGTATGGGAAACCTAGAGAACGGACACACTCTGAATACGAAAGGTTTCTAAAACTCAACGAATAGTCCGTCTCTTGGTGCTCCGCTTTGACTTTCCATCTGCTTTACTATCAACCTCCCAAATTGGAGAGACAGCCCCTTTAACCTCGTGGTTCACACAGGTTGCCTATTTGGCAGAGGATGAAAGGGAAGAGGGAGAACCAATGAGAGAGTAGCTGTTAGGCATTTGGATGGGCACATATCACTGTAATTTCCAGGCAGGAAGTAGAATTAACCAAAGTCTCAGCCACCCACCGGGAAACAGTATAGGTCTTGAACTAAAATTTTGGACTTGCGGTCAGCTCCCCAAAAACGAGTTGAAAAATGGAGCTCAGGGGCACAGCAATTCACAAACTGGCCGAGTATTAAAGGACAACTATCGTCCAAAAATCTGTTGAGGGAAGGCAACGAGGCGGACTTGAAAGCAAGGCAGAATAGCAGGAAACAGATTTCAACAGGTACGTTGGAATCGCCTTTAAAGCACAGGAAGAGGGGCACAACTTCGACAATGATGCACTTGGCCAAAAAGGGCGTATGCGTTTTCTCCTGAATATATTCAGGAGAAAAAGCATACGCCCTTTTTGGCCAAGCAAGCAAGCGGGCAATGTATATCTGCACTACAAAGAAGTATCACTTCCCACCGGTCAAAAGGGACATCCACAAAATGTGTAAAAACCAGAAAGGCAAGACAGGCCCTGGAGAACAGGGAGCCTTTTTATGCTGATGGGCGGGATGTACATTGCGAGCTGCCTCTCTGGAGGAGTGCATTGTGTTCCCTAAAACAAGTAAACAACAGAGCTACAGAGCCAAGGGCACTTCCAGTCTAGGGAATATACCTTGGGCAAACTGAAAATCAATAAGACAGAGGCACTCCAAATTTTAGGGCTGCACAGCTATAAAGGACCTCAACTTGGGTACAACTTAAATATCCCAGGAAATATAAAAATGGTTCAAAAAATTGTGGTACTTACGTACGATGGAATAAACCTCAGCCATGAAATCAATGTCATAAGACCAGTAGCAGCAAAATGGGTGGTTTCAGGTACGATGATTCTAAGTGAAATAAGTCACACAGAAAAAGAAACTTATCATAAGGTATCACTTAAGAAGATCCTGTAAACATGGCTACACTTGAACTGAGTTAGGAAAGAGAACAGTGTCTCACAATTAGAAAACACTCTTATGCCTGCTTAAGGGGGAAGGAGAGGTGGGGTGATGCATAAAACCAGAGTTTGATATAAACACAGGTACCGTTCCAAAAACCAACTATGGAATAGACAAGACCTACACCTTCCTCAGTGAAAGGGACTCAAAACCCCATATTTCACGCAGAGGAATATATCTGACTAGTAAGAATCTTAAAACATATGTTTTGATATGTCTCCGTAAGGGAATCAAGTGTGTCTAGACTGGCATAAACGTGGCAGTGAGAATCAGCTCAAACCCACTATAGAAAGGAATTTCAAAAACAAAACAAAAAAAGTGCGAAATTCTTTACAATTCCTTCAGGGTCTCTGATGAAACCTTGAATGACCCTATCTACAACGACAGCTGGATATGGCATAAGGAGGGACACTTGGGACTGTGAGGATTGGTGAGATTGGGGGAGCAAATGCAGACCCTTTAAAGCAATAATGCCAGGCACCCATTCCATGGGTCCCAACTCTCCAGGTTGAAGGGAATATTACTACAGCTATAACATGTACGGGAAACCTAGAGAACGGACACACTGTGAATACAAATTATTTCTAAAACTCAAGGAATAGTCCCTCTCCTGGTGCTCCAGTTTGACTTTCCATCTGCTTTACTATCAACCTCCCAACTTGGAGAGACAGCCCCTTTAACCTCCTGTTTCGCACAGCTTTCCAATTTGGCAGAGGATGAAAGGGAAGAGGGAGAACCAATGAGAGAGTAGCTGTCAGGCATTTGGGCGGAATATCCTTCAGCCATGAAATCAATGTCATAAACCAGTAGCAGCAAAATGGGTGGATTCAGGTACGATGATTCTAAGTGAAATAAGTCACACAGAAAAAGAAACTTATCATAAGATATCACTTATGATGATCCTGTAAACATGGCTACATTTGAACTGAGTTAGGAAAGAAGACATTATCTCATATTAAGAAAACACTCTTATGCCTGCTTAAGGGGGAAGGAGAGGTGGGGTGATGCATAAAACCAGAGTTTGATATAAGCACAGGTACCATTCCAAAAACCAACTATGGAATAGACAAGACCTACACCTTCCTCAGTGAAAGGGACTCAAAACCCCATATTTCCCGCAGAGGAATATATCTGACTAGTAAGAACCTTAAAACCTATGGATTTATATGGCTCTGTAAGGGAATCAAGTGTGTCTAGACTGGCATAAACATGGCAGCGAGAATCAGCTCAAACCCACTATAAAAAGGAATTTCAAAAACAAAACAAAAAAACTGGGAAATTCTTTACAATTCCTTCAGGGTCTCTGATGAAACCTGGAATGACACAAAATACAATGACAGCTGGATGTGGCATAAGGCTGGACACTTGGGACTGAGAGGACTGGTGAGATTGAGTGAGCAAATGCAGACCCTTTAAAGCAATAATGCCTGGCACCCATTCCGTGGGTCCCAACTCTCCAGGTTGAAGGGAATTTTACTACATCTATAATAAGTACGGGAAACCTAGAGAACGGACACACTGTGAATATGAAAGGTTTCTAAAACTCAACGAATAGTCCCTCTCCTGGTGCTCCGGTTTGACTTTCCATCTGCTTTTCTATCAATCTCCCAACTTGGAGAGACAGACCGTTTAACCTCCTGGTTCGCACAGGTTGCCAATTTGGCAGAGGACGAAAGGGAAGAGGGAGAACCAATGAGAGAGTAGCTGTTAGGCATTTGGACGGGCACATATCACTGTAATTTCCCGGCAGGAAGAAGAATTTACCAAAGTCTCAGCCACCCACCGGGAACCAGCGTAGGTCCTGAAACAAAATTTTGGACTTGCGCTCAGCTCACAAAAAAACGAGTTGAAAAATGGAGATCAGGTGCACAGCAATTCACAACCTGGCAGGGTGATAAAGGACAACTATCGTCGAAAAATCTGTTAAGGGAAGGCAATGAGGCGAACTTGAAAGCGAGGTAGAATAGCAGGAAACAGATTTCAAGAGGTACGTTGGAATCCCCTTTAAAGCACAGGAAGCGGGACACAACTTCGACAATGATGTACTTGGCCAAAAAGGGTGTATGCGTTTCCTCCTGAATATATTCAGGAGAAAACACATATGCCCTTTTTGGCCAAGCAAGCAAGCGGGCAATGCAAATCTGCACTACAAAGAAGTATCACTTCCCACTGGTCAAAAGGGACATCCACAAAAATGTGTAAAAACCAGAAAGGCAAGACAGGCCCTGGAGAACAGGGAGCCTTGTTATGCTGATGGGCGGGATGTAAATTGCCAACTGCCTCTCTGGAGGAGTGCATTGTGTTCCCTAAAACAAGTAAACAACAGAGCTACAGTGCCAAGGGCACTTCCAGTCTAGGGAATATACCTTGGGAAAACTGAAAATCAATAAGACAGAGACACCCCAAAATTTAGGGCTGCACTGCTTACAAGGACCTCAACTTGGGTACCCCTTAAATATCCCAGGAAATATAAAAATGGTTCAAAAAATTGTGGTACTTACGTACGATGGAATATCCCTCAGCCATGAAATCAATGTCATAAGACCAGTAGCAGCAAAATGGGTGGATTCAGGTACGATGATTCTAAGTGAAATAAGTCACACAGAAAATGAAACTTATCATAAGATATCACTTATGAAGATCCTGTAAACATGGCTACACTTGAACTGAGTTAGGAAAGACAATAGAGTCTCACATTTAGAAAACACTCTTATGCCTGCTTAAGGAGGAAGGAGAGGTGGGGTGATGCATAAAACCAGAGTTTGATATAAGCACAGGTACCGTTCCAAAAACAAACTATGGAATAGACAAGACCTACACCTTCCTCAGTGAAAGGGACTTGAGGCATCTATGAGTAACCGTGAGATGAGCCCCAGGCCAGCTGCTGCTGAACTTTTCCCACCCTTCCCAGGTAAAACACCTGAATATGTACAAGGGCTTGAAAGCTTAGAGGAAGGGCGGTGGAGCCACAACAGCGACAGCACGCAGGCCAACTTGGTGCCTGCAGGCCAGCCAGGATGGTCCTGTCCCTGGGCGCTCTTTTGGAAGCTTTCCATTGCCCTGCCTGTGATACCCCTCCTGTCCCTGCCCCCACTGCTTTTTTCCTTCCTCACCTCTGTCCGGAGAGAAATTCCCACGGAAGGTGTGGGTGATACATCCTCTTGTTTACACGTGGCACTCTGGCAACTCCTGCAGAAAGTCCAGCAGAGACCCACTCACAACGGGCCACCCACAAAGCCGTGGCCCCTCACTTCCTCCCACCAGCACAGCACCGAGACTGCTGATGGGGCAGAGAATATGGAGTCAGGCACAGCTTTAGTGGCTATTGCTGCCTGCAACACTGTTTATATTGACCTCATCCTAGGCACACCTGGGGAGGGCAGGCCGGCAGGGTCAGGCTACACAGGTCAGCTAATCCTCAGCCCTCAGGGAATCACATTGTTGAAAATGGACCTCGCTAACGCAGAATAGAAGCCAAGGAATAAAAGGACACAATGCCATTTGCAGCACCGTAGATGTGTCTAGAGGTAATCACGTGACTTGAAGTAAGTAAGAAAGTGAAAGACACATATGATATCTTATCTCTTATAGGTGTGACCGAAAAATGGATACCAGGGCAGATATTTCCACGGAGAAGCGCAATCACAGATTCATTAAACAAACTTATGGTTCACCAATGGAAAGGTGTGAGGGTTGGTTTCATTATGATATTGGGGTTAACAGACATATACAAACACAGGTGACATACATAATCACCAAAGACCTACAGAATACCAAGAGAAGACTACTCAACATTCTGTCATAAGGTACATGGGAAAAGGATCCCAGGAAGAACAGACATATGTATATGTGTAAAAGAACCACACCTTCCACACCTACAAGAAGCCAAACATTGTAATAAAATTTGCTGTAAGAAAAAATAAAAAATTAAATTAAAAACACGAACAAGAAGTAGTGAGACAAACTTGAGGGGCTTTCTCCTGCACATTCCATTCTAAATTCCAATCTAGAACACGACTTCCATTGAGGCTCTGTTGCCCCAGTAACCAGATTTGGTAAGGGAGACCTGCTGCCACCTTGTGGCCTTTTCATACAACAGCATCTTTAATTCCATCACTAATGGTCTGTTGATATTCAAAATCATTGCAGGCCTGTAAATGACACCTGCCCTGAAAACTAATCCTGGGTTCATATATCGACCAAAAAATTCAAAGGACGTCCATATTTCAAAACGACAGTTTCAAAAGGCATATTTTACACACATTAGTGTTCTGCTTCTTTTTCTTTCTTTCTTTTTTTGTTAAAAAAACGGGAATGGAATAAGGCATCCCTCAGAATGGGCGAAAATATTTGCAAACGAATCAATGGACAAAGGTTTAATCTCCAATATATATAAAGAGCTCATGCAGCATAATATTAAAAAAAACAAACAACCCAATACAAAAATGGGCAGAAGATCTAAAGAGACGTTTCTTCAAAGAAGACACAGAGATGGCCAAGACGCACATGAAAAGCTGCTCAACATCACTAATTATTAGAGAAATGCAAATCAAAACTACAATGAGGTATCACCTCACACCTGTTAGAATCGGCATCATCAGAAAATCTACAAACAACGAATTCTGGGGAGGGTGTGGACAAAAGGATCCCTCTTCCACTAGTGGTGGAAATGTAAATTGATACAGTCAGATGGGGAACAGTATGGAGTTTCCTTAAAAAAACTAGAAATAGAATTACCATATGATCCAGCAATCCCACTTCTGGGCATATACCCAGAGAAAACCATAAATCAAAAAGGCACATTCACCACAATTCTCATTTTAGCACTATTTACGATAGCCAGGTAATGGAAGCAACCTAAATACCCACAGACAGACGAATGGATAAAGATGCGGTACATATATAAAATGGAATATTACTCAGCCATAAGAAGGAATGAAACTGGGTCATTTGTAGAGACGTCGATGGATATATAGACTGTCATACAGAATGAAGTAAGTAAGAAAGAGACAAACAAATATTGTATATTAATGCATATATGTGGAACCTAGATAAATGGTACAGATGAACTGGTTTGCAGGGAAGAAATGGAGACACAGAGGTAGAGAACACACGTATGGACACCAAGTGTGGGAAGCCATGGGGAGGTGGTGTTGGGATGAGTTGGGAGATTGGGATTGACCTGTATACATGTATATGCATAAAATACATAACTAATAATAACCTGCTGTATAAAAAAATAAATAAAATTAAATTTTAAAATTTTAAAAAATAAAACTTAAAAATAAAACAGAAAAAAGTTCTTCCCTTCACACAGATGTATTTATATGAATGAATTATTTCCATGCTTATATCTATAAATACATAAAAGAGGAATAAAATCTAACTTGAACCAAAAAAAACCTGAACCCACGAGTTAGACAGAGGAAAACCCTATCAGGGCACTTGCTCCAGCGGTAAACAATTCTGAAATTGGTCAGAGGTGGGGAATCATCTCCAATAGAGCCAGCTGCCCACTCCTACGCAAGGAGCGTCCTCATTGCAAAGCGGGGGGCCATGCCGAGGCATCTCTGAGTAACCGTGAGCTGAGCCCCAGGCCAGCTGCTGTTGAACTTTTGCCACCCTTCCCAGGTAAAACACCTGAATATGTACAAGGGCTTGAAAGCCTAGAGGAAGGGGTGTGGAGCCACACCAGCGACAGCACGCAGGCCAACTTGGTGCCTGCAGGCCAGCCAGAATGGTCCTGGCCCTGGGCGCTCTTCTGGAAGCTTTCCATTGCCCTGCCTGAGATACCGCACCTGTCACGGCCCCCACTGCTTTTTTCCTTACTCACATCTGTCCGGAGAGATATTCCAGCGGAAGGTATGGGTGACACATCCTCTTCTTTACAAGTGGAAGCCTGGCAACTCCTGCAGAAAGTCCAGCAGAGACCCACTCACACCGGGCCACCCACAAAGCCGTGGCCCCTCAATCCCTCCCACCAACACAGCTCCGAGACTGCTGACTGGGCAGAGAATATGGCGTCAGGCAGAGCTTCAGGGGCTATTGCTGCATGCAGTGCTGTTTATATTGACCTCAACCCAGGCACACCTGGGGAAGGCCGGCCGGCAGGGTCAGGCTACCCAGGTCAGCTAATCCTCAGCCCTCAGGGAATCACATTGTTGAAAATGGACCTCGCTAAGGCAGAATAGAAGCCAAGGAATAAAAGGACACAATGCCATTTGCAGCACCGTATGTGTGTCTAGAGGTAATCACGTGAATTGTAGTAAGTCAGAAAGTGAAAGACACATATCATATCATATCTCTTATAGGTGTGACTGAAAAATGGATACCAGGGCAGATATTTCCACGGAGAAGGGCAATCACAGATTCATTAAACAAACTTATGGTTCACCAAAGGAGAGGTGTGAGGATTGGTTTTATTATGATATTGGGGTTAACAGACATATACAAACACAGGTGACATATATAATCACCGAAGATCTACAGAATACCAAGAGAAGACTACTCAACATTCTGTCATAAGGTACATGGGAAAAGGATCCCAGGAAGAACAGACATATGTATATGTGTAAAAGAACCACATCTTCCACACCTACAACAAGCTAAACATTGTAATCAAATTTGCTGTAATAAAAAATAAAAAATTAAATTAAAAACACGAACAAGAAGTAGTGAGACAAACTTGGTGGGCTTTCTCCTGGCACATTCCATTCTAAATTCCAATCTAGAACACGACTTCCATTGAGGCTCTGTTGCCCCAGTAACCAGATTTGGTAAGGGAGAACTGCTGCCACCTTGTGGCCGTTTCACACCACAGCAGCTTTAATCCCAGCGCTAATGGTCAGTTGATATTCAAAATCATTGCAGGCCTGTAAATGACACCTGCACTGAAAACAAATCCTGGGTTCATATATCGACCAAAAAATTCAAAGGTCGTCCATATTTCAAAACGACAGTTTCAAAAGGCATATTTTACACACATTTCTGTTCTGCTTCTTTTTCTTTCTTTCTTTTTTTGTTAAAAAAACGGGAATGGCAAAAAGCATCCCTCAGAATGGGCGAAAATATTTGCAAACGAATCAATGGACAAAGGTTTAATCTCCAATATATATAAAGAGCTCATGCAGCTTAATATTAAAACAACAAACAACCCAATACAAAAATGGGCAGAAGATCTAAAGAGACGTTTCTTCAAAGAAGACACAGAGATGGCCAAGACACACATGAAATGCTGCTCTTCATCACTAATTATTAGAGAAATGCAAATCAAAACTACAATGAGGTATCACCTCACACCTGTTAGAATCGGCATCATCAGAAAATCTACAAACAACGAATTCTGGGGAGGGTGTGGACAAAAGGATCCCTCTTCCACTAGTGGTGGAAACGTAAATTGATACAGTCACGATGGAGAACAGTATGGAGTTTCCTTAAAAAAACTAGAAATAGAATTACCATATGATCCAGCAATCCCACTTCTGGGCATATCTCGGAGAAAACCATAAATCATAAAGGCACATTCACCACAATGCTCATTACAGCACTATTTACGATAGCCAGGTAATGGAAGCAACCTAAATACCCACAGACAGACGAATGGATAAAGATGTGGTACATATATAAACTGGAATATTACTCAGCCAAAAGAAGGAATGAAACTGGGTCATTTGTAGAGACGTCGATGGATCTAGAGACTGTCATACAGAATGAAGTAAGTCAGAAAGAGAAAAACAAATATTGTATATTAATGCATATATGTGGAACCTAGAAAAATGGAACAGATGAACTGGTTTGCAGGGAAGAAATAGAGACACAGAGGTAGAGAACACACGTATGGACACCAAGTGTGGGAAGCCATGGGGAGGTGGTGTTGGGATGAGTTGGGAGACTGGGATTGACCTGTATACATATATATGCATAAAATACATAACTAATAATAACCTGCTGTATAAAAAATAAATAAAATTAAATTTCAAAATTTTTAAAAATAAAATTTAAAAATAAAACAGAAAAAAGTTCTTCCCTTCACACAGATGTATTTATATAAATGAATTATTTCCATGCTTATATCTATAAATACATAAAAGAGGAATAAAATCTAACATGAACCAAAAAAGAAAAAAAAAACCTGAACCCACGAGTTAGACAGAGGAAAACCCTATCAGGGCACTTGCTCCAGCGGTAAACAATTCTGAAATTGGTCTGAGGTGGGGAATCATCTCCAATAGAGCCAGCAGCCCACTCCTATTCAAGGAGCGTCCTCATTGCAAAGCGGGGGGCCATGCCGAGGGATCTGTGAGTAACCGTGAGCTGAGCCCCAGGCCAGCTGCTGTTGAACTTTTCCCACCCTTCCCAGGTAAAACCCCTGAATATGTACAAGGGCTTGAAAGCCTAGAGGAAGGGGCGTGGAACCACACCAGCGACAACACGCAGGCCAACTTGGTGCCTGCAGGCCAGCCAGGATGGTACTGGCCCTTGGTGCTCTTCTGGAAACTTTCCATTGCCCTGCCTGAGATACCCCTCCTGTCCCGGCACCCACTGCTTTTTTCCTTCGTCAGCTATGTCCGGAGAGAAATTCCAGCGGAAGGTATAGGTGACACATCCTCTTCTTTACAGGTGGCAGCCTGGCAACTCCTGCAGAAAGTCCAGCAGAGCCCCACTCACACTGGGCCACCAACAAAGCCACAGCCCCTCACTCCCTCCCACCAGCACAGCCCCGGCACGGCCTACGGGGCAGAGAATATGGCGTCAGTAACAGCTACAAGGGCTGTCGCTCACTGGAGAGCTGTTTATATTGCCCTCAACCCAGGCACACCTGTGGAGGGCTGGCAGGCAGTTTCAGGCTACCAAAATCAGCCAATCCTCACCCCTCAGGGGCTCACAGGTGTAGAAAATGAAACTTGCTAAACGGGCCAGGCCCTAGGAACAGGTGTTGGCTCTTGAGAGTCAGGAGAGACAAGGGGCTGCAGCTGCGGCTTGTTTTCTTATCATTTTATCTGGTCCATGAGTGGAAAACAACTTCAAGAAGACACTATCCTAATGAGAGGAACCCAGGTGTCAGGGAGAGGAGTGATGGTGGTTGGAGACAGAGGCCTGGTGCCCTGGCTGCAGTGGAAGTGTCTGGAAGACCAGGCAGAAAGAGCCTGCAGAGAGTGATAGCCATGGTCACAGACCTGTCAGAGCTGCTGTTTGTTAGTTCAAGTCCTGCTCTGAGGTATTCTGT
Organism: Hyperoodon ampullatus; assembly: GCF_949752795.1. Lineage (NCBI taxonomy): Eukaryota > Metazoa > Chordata > Mammalia > Artiodactyla > Ziphiidae > Hyperoodon > Hyperoodon ampullatus. Next base: position 614,345 of record NW_027640693.1, on the reverse strand, counting down.
GTCAGCTGTGAGCGACAGGTGAGCTGGGGGTTCTCTGCAAGGTGGGCTATGTGCACAGTTCCTGTGTGTCCAGCCCTGCTGGTGTACCTGCCCAGGGGAGCTCCATATCCTGGGAAGGGCCTGAGTAGGAGAGCCCCATGGGCTGCTGGGTAGCTGCAGAGGTGAGCTCAATACCCTGGGAGGGACTTGACCACGAGAGCCCCGTGGGCTGTGAGGTAGGGGTGCAGCCCAGGTGAGCTCCATATCCTGGGATTGGCCTGGCCACGAGAGCCCCATGGGCTGCTGGAGACCTGGTAAAGGATATCAGGAAAGTCAGTGAAGCCACCGAGGATATACATCCAGTAGCTCCTATTTCCTACTCTCTGCTGGTCATTCTACCTTCCACCAGGCCATGGCATTCTGTATTAGACTTCAATGATGCCTTCTTCTGTATTCCATTCATCTCAGAGTCACAAGAATTTTTGGCTTGTGAGTGGCAGGACACAACATGCAACAAAAGCAATAATGCTGGGCCGTCCTGCCCCAATGGTTCAAAAATCCCCACACCATCATTGGGGAAATGTCCTCTAAAGACCGAAAAGTTCAACCTCTGTAAAAGGGAACCCTCCTTCAATATGCAGATGACATTCTGATCGCCAGGCCTACTAAAGACGCCTCTGAACTACCTAGCCAAGAAAGGATAGAAGGTGTCCAAGAAAAACGCTCAAATATCCCAGGCTAAGGTGACATGCCTGGGCTTCATTCTCACAGATATTCGGAGAAACGCATCCCAGGATAGGGAAGAAGCCATTTGCAGCCTTACCTCTTCTAAAACTAGAAGACAGCTTAGGGGTTCCTGGGGAGGCCAAGGTTTTCTGCATCTGGATCCCTAACTACAGTCTAATAGCTGGGGCTCTACATGAAACACTGACACGAAAAGATGATGATCCTTTTGAATAGAATCCAGAAGCAGCCTTTCAAGAATGGAAAGAGCAGTCAATACAGACCCTTGCCCAGGAACTCCCTAATTTAGCTAAACCCTTTGACCTTTACATACCCGGTCAAAGGTTAATCGCCCTTGGAGCCTTAGTGCAAAAACTGGGACCACTTGAAATGGAGCAACACAAGAATGCCCTTCAGGTATGATAAACTATGGTCACCAAGGGCTTTGCCACCCGACTCATCAGGCCAGGATACTGGGGTATCTAAAAAGCTGGAAATCAGCAGCCCGCAAGGCCAGCTCCCTCCTAAGGGAAAAGGACCCCACGTGGTGATCCTAACCACCCATCATGCCCTGAAGTTGCAGGGGTCGCTCTGTGGACACACTGACCTCGAGTGAGGAGGCCCTCCAACTCCAACCTCCAGAGAGATAAACGGGGGCAACGGGCCCCCAAGATGACTCGTGTGACCATCACTTGACCTGGAGTTTCTCTCAGAAAACGACAAGACTGTGCCCCGAAAGAGCAGACTACTGCTTGCAGGACTTACTGCACCCAGAGGGGAGCTAATAAGCTTGGCGGGGGAAACGTATATCACGCTTTCACCATAGAAAACCCTACAGACACCGCGGTGATGGTGGCCAATATGACCGGCTGGACTGCTGGCTACTTCTAAAGGCCGTTGACTCAGTGAACGTCATGGTCCTGGATCACCACTGACCCTGGACTGTCTGGGAGTTGCGCGGGCAGGGCTCTGACACATGGTGCTGTTTGTACATTAATTCCGGGACCTAATTAAAGAAAGCACAGACTACTGGTCAGAGCATCTAGTGTGGCAAAAACTGTCAGCCTAAGGTCGCCGAACATATGTGGGGTGGGGTGAAACCTGCCACCACAGCATCTCTGTGCCTCTCTTTCCTGGACCCTTAAAGGTCATTAGAATCTGTAACACTTCCAATGCTGGTGCTCAGGCGGATGAGAAGTGAGGCAGGAGGCCTTGGGACAATCAACCTCACCAGGAGGCTGGTGGGGAGACGTTTTGCCCCTCCCCCCATGTATCAGGGCTTCCACCACAGCATGAAGCAGTTACAAAAGAGGGGTCTGCACCCTCATCACCCCAAGAATAAGGAACGGAACAAAAAGCAGAGGAGGTGTTCGTCTCCGGCAACGTTCATTAAAAATTCCTGGGAGATAAAAAGAGAATCTGGGCAATAAAATAAAGTCTAACTTGTTTTTCCTTTGTGCTTTGTCTAATTTCACGTGCTCCTAGGGTGCCGTATGCAGAGGTCCCACACCCGGCACTTCAGACCCGATTTCCTAGTGCAGAATGGCTGGGTCGACACCTCAGCTAGCGGGGTCCCATGCAGACTCCGCGGCATAGAGCCTGAGCTGCAGCCAACGCAGCCCTCGAGAGCTCCATCCCCTCCCTCCCACTGACGCTGCTGGGGACACTACACAGCAGCCCAGCCCACAGCCCATGGGGGAGTGCACGCTCTCACCTCTCCATTCTGTTTTCAAAATAATGTTTCCTTTGCTTCTGAACCAAACTCAGTCTTGATCTGTTGGCTCCAATGACACTGGGCACGGGGACTCCTGTTGGGGTCCACTCTGGAGGATCAGTAACAGAAATTGAGAACATTGTAACTTCAATGAACAGATGTGTGAGCCAAACTGTAGTTAACATAGAGCAGTGTATAATGCTCGGGTAAAATAAGATGTTTCTAAGACTTACATTTGATATTTCCATCACTTTCCTATAAGCAAGTTCAGTGAAGACGTCTGTCTTATTTGTCAGGTCAACATTAGAGAAATGAAGTGATTTATTTCCATGGATGTACATCGAATACTCTTGGCTGAAGCTTCAATCTTGTTTTGAATGCTTTTCCATTGAAAATGATACCTCTCTTTCAGCTCCCCCATTTCTGAGAAGTATAAAATCTTATAATTTATTATTACCAAAGGGGGAAGGTAGGAGAAGGGATAAATTAACAGTTTGGGATTAACACATACACACTGCTATGTATAAAATAGATCATCAACAAGGAACTACTGTATAGCACAGGGAACTACACTGAATATTTTGCAATAACCTATAAGGGGAAATAATCTGAAAAAGAATAGATATTTTTATTGACATCATCTATCAATGACAGATAAAATGTAACCTAAGCAAGGCCGATGGTGAGCGCTTCTGACCCTGAAGATTTCAGTCATCTAAAGTTTGGGCTCTGCCTATGTCCCAAGGCCCTTAAAAGACATACGTGTAACCGTAGCTTAAAAATCCCCCAGTTTGGGGTTCGGGGAGGCACTGATTTGGAAAAATCCCTGGTGGTCTCCTTACATGCACGGGACCCTTCCTACAGCTAAAACATGCCTGTCACACCTAGAGGATGGTACACCGTTTGATCGGAAAGAGTTTGGAAAAGGCACGTCATCTTCTCATCGCCTGGTGCTCGGGTTCAACCCTCCAGCATCTTTCCTAACAATCTCCTCACTTGGGGATATCAGCACCGGCAACATCCTGTTGCACACAGTTTGGAATTTGTCCAGAGGATGAAGCGGAAGGATGAGAAAAATTTAGAGACAAGTCTTAGGTGTTCGGACAGGCACATGCCACTCTAATTTCCAATCCAGAAGACAAATTCATCAAAGGCTAGAATTGCCCACGGAAACAGAATAGGGCTAGAGGAAATCCCGCTGTTTTGTGTCCAGTTTCCAAAAACACAAGTTGAAAAATGGAACTCAGGGGCACTAAAATTCATGAAACTGCAGAGTTGAAAATATCTATCGTCGAAAAATGTCTTGAGGTAAGTCACAGAAAAGGACTTGTAAGCAAGGGAGAGTGGCAGGAAACAGATTTGAAGAGGTAGAAAGGACTCCCCATTAAAGCACAAGAAAAGGGGCTGAACATCGCCAATGATGCAGTTGGCCAAAAAGGGTGTATGCATTTTTTCTGAATATATTCAAGTAAAGGCCATACACACTTTTTATCCAACCAAACAGGTGGGCACTGGAAATCAATATCACAAAATGTATCACTTCACATCAGTCAGAAGGGCCATCCACATAAAGTGTAAACACCAGAAATGCAGGACAGGGTGAGGAGAAAAGGGAGCCCTGTGAGGCTGATAGTGGAAATGTAATTTGCCAACGGCCACTCTGGAGAAGTGTATTGTGTTTGCTAAAACATCTAAAAAATGAGCTACAGAGCATAGGGCACTTGCACTCATGGGCGTGTACCTTGGGAAAAACAAAAATCGACAGAAAACAGGCACCCGAACGTTTACCACCTCTCTGTTAAAAAGGGGCTCAACTTGGATATAACCTAAATGTCCCTGGAAGGATAAAATGGATAAAAGAGATGGGGTACTTATGTAGAGTGGAATATTACTCATCCAGAAATCAATGAAATAAGGCCAGTTGTAACAACTCTGGAGGAGTTACATACGATCATTCTAAGTGACATATGTCAGAAAGAAAAAGACACATATCATAAGATGTCACTTAAAGGTGGAATCAAAAATGGCTACACATGAAATAAATTACAAAACAGAAACATAGTCAAATATGTAGAAAATAGACATAAGGCTGCTAAATGGGAAAGGTGGGGAATGGTGAGGTATTATCCAGGAGGTTGAAATTAGCAAAGATACCATTCCAAGTACCAAATTGAATAACTGACAAGGCCTACACGGTACCTCAAAGAACTGCACTCAGCCCACTCAAGTCACTGGAAAATAATACATATGACTGGTAAGCATCTGAAAAAGAAGTTATTGTTGTCTCACAGTACATGAATCAAGTGGATGTACAGCGGCAAAAAACAGAGCTTTGAAAATCAGCTGTAACCAATATAAAAATAAATTTAAAACTATTTATAAAAACAGTGAGACAGACAAAAATTCTTACAACTTTTGTTGAAGGGCTACGATGTAACATGGATTGAACACATGTAGACCCACAGCAGGAAGATTATATAAGGCTGGAAGCTATGCACGCTAAGAGATGTTAGAGAGGCTGGGTGAGGAAATGCAGACCTTTTAAAGTAATACTGCCTGGTACCCATTCCATGGGTCCCAAATCTGCAGGTTCAAGGGAATCTTCTGACAGCGAAAACATGCCTGGGAAACCGAGATGAATGTACACCGTGTGCTCAGGAAAGGTGTCTAAAATGCACCTCATTTTTGATCTCCTGGTGCTGGGGTTAGCCATTCCAGCCACATTACTAACAATCTCCCCACTTGGAGAATCAGCACCTTTAACCTCCTGTTTCACACAGTTTGCAATTTGTGCAGAGGATAAATGGAAAGCGGGGGAACCAATGAGAGATTAGCTGTAGGACTTTTGACAGGCACATGTCACTCTAATTTCCCATTAGGAAGAAGAATTAACCAAAGGCTCAGCCTGCCTCCCCAGAACCAGAATAGGGCCAGAAGTAATCCAATGGTTTGGCGGCCAGCTCACAAAAAAAGCGAGTTGCAAAATGGAGCTCAGGAGCAGACAATTCAAAGACCTGCAAAGATATAAATGATAACCAACGTCCAAAAATATATTCAGCTAAGGTAACGAAGAGGGTCTGAATGAGAGGCAGAATTGCAGGAAACAGATTTCAAAAGGTAGATTGTACTCACATTTAAAGCATATGAAAAGCAGCAGAATTTCTAAAATGATGTGGTTGGGCAAAAGGGTGTATGCGTTTTTTTCGTGAATATCTTCAGGAAAAAAACACATGCAGAGTTTTTGGCCAACCAAGCAAGAGGGAAATGCAAATCCGCACAACAAAGAAGTCTCAATTTCCACTGCTCAGAAAGGCAATCCAAAAAATGTGTACAAACCAGAAATGCAGGAGAGGCCATGGAAAACAGGGAGCCTAGTCACGCTGATGGGTGGGGTATAAATATCCAAGAGCCACTCTGAAGAAGTGTATGCTGTTTTTAAAACATCTAAAATACAAAGCCCCGGAGCAAGGGGATTTCAACTCATGGACATATAACTTGGGAAGAATAAATGTCAATAAGACACAGGCACCCCAAAGTTTAGGGCTGCTCTGCATACAAGAACCTCAACTTTGGTACACCTAAAATATCCCAGGAAAAAGAGAAATGCATAAAGAACTTGTGGTAATTTTGTACAACGGAATATCACTCAGACGTGAAATCAATGTATATAAGGCCAGTAGCAGCATAAAGAGTGGATTTAGGTATGATGATTTTAAGGGAAATTAGTCACACAGAAAAAGAATCTTATCATAAGATATGACTTATAGAGGGAATGTCAATATCACAACACATGAACTGAATTAGGAAAGAGAACAGAGTCTCACATTTAGCAAAAATCTCTTATGCCTGCTTCAGGGGAAAGGAGAGGTGGGGTGATGCATAAAACCAGAGTTTGATATTAGCACAGGTACCATTCCATAAACCATATACAGAATAGACAAGACCTACACCTTCCTCAGTGAACGGGACTCAACACCCCTATGCCCCACAGAGGAATATATCTGACTACTAAGTATCTTAAAACCTATGTATTGATATGTCTCCGTAAGGGAATCAATTGTGTCTAGACTGGCATAAACACGTCAGTGAAAATCAGCTCAACCCCATTATAAAAATGAATTTCAAAAAAACCCCAAAAAACAGCGAAATTCTTACACAATTCCTTCAGGGTTTCTGATGAAACCTGGAATGACCCTATCTGCAAAGACAGCTGGATGAGACATAAGGCTGGAAACTTGGGACTGAGAGGACTGGTGAGATTGGGAGAGAAAATGCAGACCTTTTAAAGTAGTAATGCATGCCACCATTCCATGTGTCCCAAATCTCCAGGTAGAAGGGTATATCACTACAATTATAACATGTATGGGAAACCTAGAAAATGGACACCCTGTGATGGCGAAAGGTTTCTAAAACTCTCCTAATTTTTCCTCTCCTTGTGCTCCACTTTGGCATTCCAACTGCTTTACTATCAATCTCCCAACTTAGGAGAGTCAGCCCCTATAACCTCCTGGTTCGCACAGTTTGCTAATTGTGCAGAGGATGAAAGGGAAGAGGGAGAACCAATGAGAGAGTAGATGTAGGCATTTGGACGGGCACATGTCACTCTAAGTTCCCGGCAGGAAGAAGAATTAACCAAAGCCTCAGCCACCCACAGGGAACCAATATAGCGACCCCTGGAACCAGTATAGGTCCTGAAGCAAAATTGTGGATTTGCGGCCAGCTCACAAAGATGGGATTTGAAAATTGGAGCTCAGGGGCACAGCAATTCACAAACCTGCAGACTTATAAAGGACTACTCTCTTCCAAAAATCTGTTGAGGGAAGGCAATGAAGCGGACTTGAAAATGAGGCAGAATTGCACAAAACATATTTCAAGAGGTAAATTGGAATCGCCTTTAAAGCACAGGAAAAGCATCCCAACTTGGACAGAGATGCACTTGGCCAAAAAGGGCGTATGCCTTTTCTCCTGAATATATTCAGAAGAAAAGGCATACGCCCTTTTTGGCCAATCAAGCAAGTGCGCAATACAAATCCACACTACAAAGAATTGTCACTTACCACCGGTCAAAAGGGACATCCGAATATCTGTAAAAACCAGAAAGGCAAGAGAGAGATGGCAAGGGCATGAAGCAATGTGATCCCAATGGTCATGGAGGATTGTGATGCCAAGCGCATGGAGAATTGTGATGACAAGATTATGTACCATTTTGTTGACAAAGGCAAGGAGCATTATGATGACAAGGTTCATGGAGCACTGTGATGACAAGCATCACGGAGCATTGTGATTACAAGGGTCATGGAGCATTGGGATGACAAGCGCATGGATCATTGTGATGACAATGGTCACGGAGCATTTTAATGACAAGAGTCCCGGATCATTGTGTTGTCAGGGTTCATGGAGCGTTGTGATGAGAGTGGTCATGGAGCATTGTGATGACAGGGGTCATGGCGCATTGTGATGAGAAGGTCATGGAGCATTGGGCTGAAAATGTCCATGGAGTACTGTGATAACAGGGGTCATGGAGCATTGTGATGACAAGGTACTGGAGCACTGTGATGAGAAGACCATGGAGCCTTGTGATGACAAGTCTCATGGAGCATTCTGATGAAAAGTGCCATGGAGCATTGTGATTACAGGGGTCTTGGAGCATTGTGATGACAAGGGCATGGAGCATTGGGATGAGAAGGCCATGGAGCGTTCTGATGACATGCATCATGGAGCTTTGTGATGACAAGGGCATGGAGCATTGTGATTACAGCGGTCTTGGAGCACTGTGATGAAAAGGGCATGGATCATTGTGATGAAAAAGGCATGGAGCCTTGTCATGACAGGGTTCAAGGAGCAAACTGACAACAAGTGTCAGGGAGCATTGTGATGACAAGGGTATTGAGTATTGTGATGACAAAGGTCATGGAGCATTGTGATGAGAAGACCATGGATAATTGTGATGACGAGCGTCATGGGGCGTTGTGATGATAAGTGTTATGGAACACATTGATCTCAAGGATTTGGAGCATTGTGATGACAGAGGTCATGGAGCATTTTGGTTTCATTGTGATGACAATAGCCTGAAGCATTATGATGATGGGCATGGTGCATTGTGATGACAGAGTTCATGGAACATTGAGATGAAAAGGGGCATGGAGCATTGCGATTACAGGAGTCTTGGAGCATTGTGATGACAAAGGCATGGAACATCGTGAATGAGAAGGCCATGGAGCATTCTGTTGACATGCGTCATGGAGCTTTGTGATGACAAGGGCATGGAGCATTGTGATTACAGGGGTCTTGGAGCATTGTGATGACAAGGGTCATGGAGCCTTGTGATGACAAGGCTGCGGAACATTGTGATGGCAGGGGTCATGGAGCATTGTTATGACAGGGGTAATGGAGCATTGCAATGACAAGGGCATGGAGCATTGGTCTGAAAAGTTTCATGGATTATTGTGATGAGAGGGGGCAAGGAGCATTGTGATAACAAGGGCATGGAACAATGTGATGAGAGGGTTCATGGAGCATTGTGATGACAATGGCATGCAGCATTGTGATGACAAGGGTCATTGAGCTTTGTGATGACAAAGGTCATGGAGCATTTTGATGACAAGGGTGTGGTGCATTCTGTTGTGAAGGGCAGGGAGCATTGTGATGACAGGGGTTATGGAACATTGTGATGTTAGGGGAATGGAGCATTGTGATGATAAAGGCATGTAGCATTGTTGTGACAAGGGTCATGGAATATTGTGATGACAGGCGTGAGGGAGTATTGTGTTGACTAGTGATGGAACATTGTGATATCAGTGGTGAGAGAGCATTTTGATGAGAAGTGCATGGAGCAGTGTGATGACAAGGTTTATGGAGCATTGTGATGACAAAGATGTGGAGCATTGTGATGACAAGCGCATGGCACATTGTGATGCCATGGGTCATGGAGTATTGTGCTAACAAAGGCATTGAGCATTGGGATGACAAGGGTCACCGAGCATTGTGATGAAATGTTCATGGAGCGCTGTGGTGACAAAGGTCACAGAGCCTTGTGATGATGAGGGCATGAACCATTGTGATGACAAAGGTCATGAAGCATTGTGATGACTGGAGTCACGGAGCATTGTGATGACAGGGGTCATAGAGCATTGTGATGAAAGGGCATGGAGCATTGTGATGACAGGGGCATGTTGCATTGGTTTGACAAGTTTCATGGATTATTGTGATGACAGTGGGCATGGCACATTGTGATGACAAGGGCATGGAGCATTGTGATGAGAAGGTCATGGAGTATTGTGAAGAAGGGTGTCAGGGAGCATTGTGATGACATATGTCATGGTCCATTGCGATGACAATGGAATGGAGCATTGTGATGCCAAGTGTCATGGAGGATTGTGATGACAAAGGTAATGGAGCATTTTGATGACAAGCGCTTGGAGCATTGTGATGACAAGGGTCATGGAGCATTGTGATAACAAGGGCCATTGAGAATTTTGATGACATGTTCATGAAGCATTGTGATGACAATCACATGGAGCTTGCTGTGACAGGGATCATGGAGCATTGCGATGACAAGTGCATAGAGAATGGTGATGACAAAGCATGTAACACTGTGATGAAAAGTGTCATGGAGCACAGTGCTGCCAAGAACGTGGAGAATTCTGATTTCAGGGGACATGGAGCATTGTAATGACCAGGGCATGGAGTATTGTGATGGCAAGACCGTGGAGCATTGTGATGAGAAGACCATGGATAATTGTGATGATGAGCGTCATGGAGCACTGTAATGACAAGGGGTATGGAGCATTGTGATGACAGGGGTCATGGAGCATTGTGATGACAAGTTTCATGGAGCATTCTGATGACAAGCTTGTGGAGTATTTTGATGACAATGACATGGAGCATTTTGATGAAAATGGCATGGGGCATTGTGATGAAAAAGACATGGAGCCTTTTCATGACAGTTTTCAGGGAGCATTCTGACGACAAGTGTCAGGGAGCATTGTGATGACAAAGGTCATGGAGAATTGTGACGACAAGGGCATGGAGTATTGTGATGACAAGCACATGGAGCTTGCTATGACGGGGTCACGGAGCATTGCGATGACAAGTGCATAGAGAATTGTGATGACAAAGCATGTAACACTGTGATGAGAAGTGTCATGGAGCAGAGTGATGCCAAGATCGTGGAGAATTGTGATGACAGGGGACATGGAGCATTGTGATGCCCAAGGCATGGAGCACTGTGATGGCAAGACCGTGGAGCATTGTGATGAGAAGACCATGGATAATTGTGATGAGGAGCATCAAGGAACACTGTAATGACAAGTGGTATGGAGCCTTGTGATGACAGGGGTCATGGAGAATTGTTATGACAGTGGTCATGGAGCATTGTGATGACAAGGGTCATGGAGCATTTTGATGACAAGGGCGTGGAGCAATGTGATGAGAAGACCATGGACAGTTGTGATTACGAGTGTCATGGAGCACTGTAATTACAAGCAGTATGGAGCATTGTGATGACAGGGGTCATGGAGCATTGTGATGACTGGGGACATGGAGCATTGTGATGACCAGGGCATGGAGCATTGTGATGGCAAGACCGTGGAGCACTGTGATGAGAAGACCATGGATAATTGGATGACGAACATCATGGAGCACTGTAATGACAAGGGGCATGGAGCATTGTGATGACAGGTGTCATGGAGCATTGTGATGACAGGGGTCATGGATCATTGAGATGACAAGGGTCACGGAGCATTCTGATGACAAGCTTGTGGAGTATTGTGATGACAATGGCATGAAGCATTGTGATGAAAAGGGCATGGATCATTGTGATGAAAAAGGCATGGAGACTTGTCATGACAGGGTTCAATGAGCATACTGATGACAACTGTCAGGGAGCATTGTGATGATAAGTGTATTGAGCATTGTGATGACAAAGGTCATGGAGCATTGTGATGAGAAGTCCATGGATAATTGTGATGACCAGCGTCATGGGGCGTTGTGATGACAAGTGTTATGGAACATTGTGATCACAAGGGTTTGGAGCATTGTGATGAGAGAGGTCATTGAGAATTTTGATTTCATTGTGATGACAATAGCATGAAGCATTATGATGATGGGCATGGTGCATTGTGATGACAGGGTTCATGGAGCATTGAGATGAAAAGAGGCATGGATCATTGTAATAACAAGGGCCTTGGAGCATTGTGATGACAAGGGCATGGAGTATTGTGATGAGAAGGCCATGGAGCATTCTGATGACATGCATCAGGGAGCTTTGTGATGACATGGGCATGGAGCATTGTGATTACAGGGGTCTTGGAGCATTGTGATGACAAGGGTCATGGAGTCTTGTGATGACAAGGCCGTAGAACATTGTGATGGCAGGGGTCATGGAGCATTCTTATGACAGGTGTAATGGAGCATTGTGATGACAAGGGCATGGAGCATTGGTCTGAAAAGTTTCATGGATTATTGTGATGAGAGTGAGCATGGAGCATTGTGATGACAAGGGCACGGAACACAGTGATACATGTGTCATGGAGGATTGCAATGACAAGGGCATGGAGCATTGTGATGACAAGCGTCATGGAGCTTTGTGATGACAACGGCATGGAGCAATGTGATGAGAGGTTTCATGGAGCTTTTTGATGACAATGGCATGGAGCATTGTGATTCCAAGGGTCATGGAGCTTTGTGATGACATAGGCCATGGAGCATTTTGATGACAAGGGCGTGGTGCATTGTGATGAGAAGGGCAGGGAGAATTGTGATGACAGGGTCATGGAGCAATTGGATGAAAAGGGTCATGGAACATTTTGATGTTAGTGTTTATGGAACATTGTGATGTTAGGGGTCATGGAGCATTGTGATGAAAAGGGTCATGGAGCATTGTGATGACAGGGGTTATGGAACATTGTGATGTCAGGGGTCATGGAGCATTGTGATGATAAGAGCATGTAGCATTGTTGTGACAAGGGTCATGGAACATTGGGATGACAGTGTGGAGGGAGTATTGTGTTGACTAGTGATAGAACATTGTGATATCAGTGGTGAGAGAGCATTTTGATGAGAGGTGCATGGAGCATTGTGATGACAAAGGTCATGAAGCATTTTGATAACTGGAGTCACGGAGCATTGTTATGACAGGGGTCACAGAGCATTGTGATGAAAGGGCATGGAGCATTGTGATGACAGGGTCATGGAGCATTTTTCTGACAAGTTTCATGGATTATTGTGATGACAGTGGGCATGGCGCATTGTGATGACAAGGGCATGGAGCATTGTGATGAGAAGGTCATGGAGTATTGTGAAGAAGGGTGTCAGGGAGCATTGTGATGACATATGTCATGGTCTATTGCAATGACAATGGAATGTAGCATTCTGATGCCAAGTGTCATGGAGGATTGTGATGACAAAGGTAATGGAGCATTTTGATGACCAGGGCTTGGAGCATTGTGATGACAAGGGTCATGGAGCATTGTGATAACAAGGGCCATTGAGAATTTTGATGACATGTTCATGAAGCATTGTGATGACAATCACATGGAGCTTGCTATGACAGGGGTCATGGAGCATTGCGATGACAAGTGCATAGAGAATTGTGATGACAAAACATGTAACACTGTGATGAGAAGTATCACGGAGCATAGTGATGCCAAGAAAGTGGAGAATTGTGATGACAGGGGACATGGAGCATTGTGATGACCAGGGCATGGAGCCTTGTGATGGCAAGACCGTGGAGCATTGTGATGAGAAGACCATGGATAATTGTGATGACGAGCGTCATGGAGCACTGTAATGACAAGGGGTATGGAGCATTGTGATGACAGGGGTCATGGAGCATTGTGATGACTGGGGACATGGAGCATCGTGATGACCAAGGCATGGAGCATTGTGATGGCAAGACCGTGGAGCATTGTGATGAGAAGACCATGGATAATTGTGATGACTAGCGTCATGGAACACTGTAATGACAAGGGGTATGGAGCATTGTGATGACAGGGGTCATGGAGCATTCTGAAGACAATGATCATGGAGCATTCTGATGACAAGCTTGTGGAGTATTTTGATGACAATGACCTGGAGCGTTGTGATGAAAAGGGCATGGAGCATTCTGATGAAAAAGGCATGGAAACTTTTCATGACAGTGTTCAAGGAATATTCTGACGACAAGTGTCAGGGAGCATTGTGATGACAAGTGTATTGAGAATTGTGATGACAAAGGTCATGGAGCATTGTGACGACAAGTGCATGGAGTATTGTCATGACAGTCATCATGGAGTGTTTTGATGACAAGTGTTATGGAACATTGTGATCACAAGGGGTTGGAGCATTGTGATGACAGAGGTCATGGACCATTTTGATTTCAAGGAGCATGGAGCATTGTGATGTTAAGGGCATGGAGCAATGTATCCCAAGGTTCATGGAGGATTGTGATGAAAATGGTAATGGAGTATTGTGAAGACAACCTCATGGAGCATTGTGATGACAAGGTCATGTAGGATTTTGATGACACAGGCATGGAGAATTGTGATGATAAGGGTCATGGAGCACTGTGATGATAAGCGTCATGGAGCATTGTGATTACAGGGGTCATGGAGCATTGGGATGTCAAGGGCATGGATCATTGTGATGACAAGTGTCATGGAGCATTGGGCTGAAAATGTTCATGGAGCATTGTGATGACAAGGGAATGGAGCATTGTGATGACAAGAGTCCCGGATCATTGTGTTGTCAGGGGTCATGGAGTGTTGTGATGACAGTGGTCATGGAGGAATGTGATGATATGGGTCATGGAACATTGTGATGAGAAGGTCATGAAGCATTGGGCTGAAAATGTTCATGGAGTATTGTGATGACAGGGGTCATGGAGCATTGTAATGAGAAGGGAATTGAGCACTGTGATGACAAGGTCCTGGAGCATTGTGATGGGAAGTCC